>NC_081553.1:222905339-223000339 GCF_963082655.1 Stomoxys calcitrans
TCCTTATCCTTATCCTTATCCTTATCCTTATCCTTATCCTTATCCTTATCCTTATCCTTATCCTTATCCTTATCCTTATCCTTATCCTTATCCTTATCCTTATCCTTATCCTTATCCTTATCCTTATCCTTATCCTTATCCTTATCCTTATCCTTATCCTTATCCTTATCCTTATCCTTATCCTTATCCTTATCCTTATCCTTATCCTTATCCTTATCCTTATCCTTATCCTTATCCTTATCCTTATCCTTATCCTTATCCTTATCCTTATCCTTATCCTTATCCTTATCCTTATCCTTATCCTTATCCTTATCCTTATCCTTATCCTTATCCTTATCCTTATCCTTATCCTTATCCTTATCCTTATCCTTATCCTTATCCTTATCCTTATCCTTATCCTTATCCTTATCCTTATCCTTATCCTTATCCTTATCCTTATCCTTATCCTTATCCTTATCCTTATCCTTATCCTTATCCTTATCCTTATCCTTATCCTTATCCTTATCCTTATCCTTATCCTTATCCTTATCCTTATCCTTATCCTTATCCTTATCCTTATCCTTATCCTTATCCTTATCCTTATCCTTATCCTTATCCTTATCCTTATCCTTATCCTTATCCTTATCCTTATCCTTATCCTTATCCTTATCCTTATCCTTATCCTTATCCTTATCCTTATCCTTATCCTTATCCTTATCCTTATCCTTATCCTTATCCTTATCCTTATCCTTATCCTTATCCTTATCCTTATCCTTATCCTTATCCTTATCCTTATCCTTATCCTTATCCTTATCCTTATCCTTATCCTTATCCTTATCCTTATCCTTATCCTTATCCTTATCCTTATCCTTATCCTTATCCTTATCCTTATCCTTATCCTTATCCTTATCCTTATCCTTATCCTTATCCTTATCCTTATCCTTATCCTTATCCTTATCCTTATCCTTATCCTTATCCTTATCCTTATCCTTATCCTTATCCTTATCCTTATCCTTATCCTTATCCTTATCCTTATCCTTATCCTTATCCTTATCCTTATCCTTATCCTTATCCTTATCCTTATCCTTATCCTTATCCTTATCCTTATCCTTATCCTTATCCTTATCCTTATCCTTATCCTTATCCTTATCCTTATCCTTATCCTTATCCTTATCCTTATCCTTATCCTTATCCTTATCCTTATCCTTATCCTTATCCTTATCCTTATCCTTATCCTTATCCTTATCCTTATCCTTATCCTTATCCTTATCCTTATCCTTATCCTTATCCTTATCCTTATCCTTATCCTTATCCTTATCCTTATCCTTATCCTTATCCTTATCCTTATCCTTATCCTTATCCTTATCCTTATCCTTATCCTTATCCTTATCCTTATCCTTATCCTTATCCTTATCCTTATCCTTATCCTTATCCTTATCCTTATCCTTATCCTTATCCTTATCCTTATCCTTATCCTTATCCTTATCCTTATCCTTATCCTTATCCTTATCCTTATCCTTATCCTTATCCTTATGCTTATGCTTATCCTTATCCTTATCCTTATCCTTATCCTTATCTTTATCCTTATCCTTATCCTTATCCTTATCCTTATCCTTATCCTTATCCTTATCCTCACCATTATTGTAATCATTGTACTCAACCCTTTCCTTATACTAGTTCTTATCCTTTTCCTTATTCTTATCCTTATCCTCATTTTTATCCTTTTTCCTAATCTTATTCATATTCTTATCCTTGCCCTTTTCCAAATCCTATTATAATTCTAGTCTTATCCCATTTACATCCTATTCTTATCCTACCTTCATCGAATCGACATGATGAAGACTTATAAAGACCAGTCTTTACGAGGTCGAATGGCCTTTAATAGCGAGGTCGAATCGGCTTTAATAATTTGGTTTTTTTTAAACTATTATTTCGTCCTTCTTTTAGAAAATACACAACAGTTCCACTTTATATGAACAAGTGGTCAAGACGATAGAACTCTGTGTGCAAACAGAATAAACGCTGGTATACCATCGTCAGCCCCGTAACCATTTATAGTGGAAAAATACATCTCTCTGCCTTAGCAACTGCCATATTTCATGGTTTAAACACCTCCCCTCATCTTCAAGAAAGGAAAACAGTAATTATTTAAATATTCCCGAAACGTTTGCATCATAAACAATTTCCTGCTGACTTTTTTCCTAAAAATATTAACCGCTAAGCCACAGCAGCCTCTCAGGACCTTGTAGACTTTTATTTTGATGCCCATATTTTTTCAAGCTCCCATCGTAAAGTAACGGAGTATGTGGTCAGTTTGTTGGTTATTTTTTTAAACTATTTTTTATTCCTTTTCTAGAAAGGACACAACAGTAACATTTTATATGGACAAGTGGCCAAAACGACTGAAGCTCTGCGCCCTGCCCTATTCGGCCAGGCAAAGATGATTTGTGGCTTATTTATGTAAATTGTGGTCATGGGCTGTAATAAAACACAAAATATGTCGCCTCGAATGCCGGTAACAGGTGTTGTAACCCAGGCAATTAGTTTGCTGGCTTAAAAAACAAAAAACAACATGTAAGACATGTTTTTGGAACATCAAGTCAAATTTTTGTGCAATGCCAAACTAGCAAAAGAATTAAGGGTTCTGGCTGGCGGAACTTATTGAAAGTCATTATTATTATATAAAATAAATACTGGCATTAGGGAAAAGGCAATTGATTGGCCTCCCTTGCTTTCTCAATACAACCATCTTCTGAAGGGAGGAAAGGCGGGGAAACACTTTCATTTAGTTTCAATTTTAGGTGTCAACTGATTTAACAGGGCAATTTGGATTGTATGCTTTTTAATAAACCGAGAATTTAAGGAGGACCCATTAATGCTGATTGCCACAATGCTAAAGGTTGCTATTGCATTATACCTCGCTTGAGTAACGTAACACAGTGGGAACAATTAGCCCAAATTAATGTAGCAAAATTCAAAGATTGAAAAGGCAAAAAATGATTTTAGGATAAGGTTAGGGAAGAGATAAGGATCGAATGAAGATAGGTTAGGGGTAGAATAAGGATAGGATAGGATAAGGATAGGATAAGGATAGGATAAGGATAGGATAAGGATAGGATAAGGATAGGATAAGGATAGGATAAGGATAGGATAAGGATAAGGATAAGGATAAGGATAAGGATAAGGATAAGGATAAGGATAAGGATAAGGATAAGGATAAGGATAAGGATAAGGATAAGGATAAGGATAAGGATAAGGATAAGGATAAGGATAAGGATAAGGATAAGGATAAGGATAAGGATAAGGATAAGGATAAGGATAAGGATAAGGATAAGGATAAGGATAGGATAAGGATAGGATAGGATAAGGATAGGATAAGGATAGGATAAGGATAGGATAAGGAAAGGATAAGGATAGGATAAGGATAGGATAAGGATAAGGATAGGATAAGGATAGGATAAGGATAAGATAAGGATAGGATAAGGATAGGATAAGGATAGGATAAGGATAAGGATAAGGATAAGGATAAGGATAAGGATAAGGATAAGGATAAGGATAAGGATAAGGATAAGGATAAGGATAAGGATAAGGATAAGGATAAGGATAAGGATAAGGATAAGGATAAGGATAAGGATAAGGATAAGGATAAGGATAAGGATAAGGATAAGGATAAGGATAAGGATAAGGATAAGGATAAGGATACGGATACGGATACGGATAAGGATACGGATAAGGATACGGATAAGGATAAGGATAAGGATAAGGATAAGGATAAGGATAAGGATAAGGATAAGGATAAGGATAAGGATAAGGATAAGGATAAGGATAAGGATAAGGATAAGGATAAGGATAAGGATAAGGATAAGGATAAGGATAAGGATAAGGATAAGGATAAGGATAAGGATAAGGATAAGGTTAAGGATAAGGATAGGATAAGGATAGGATAAGGATAGGATAAGGATAGGTTAAGGATAGGATAATGATAGGATAAGGATAGGATAAGGATAGGATAAGGATAGGATAAGGATAGGATAAGGATAGGATAAGGATAGGATAAGGATAGGGGTAGGATAAGGATAAGATAAGGATAGGATAAGGATAGGATAAGCATAGGATAAGGATAGGATAAGGATAGGATAAGTATAGGATAAGGATAGGATAAGGATAGGATAAGGATAGGATAAGGATAGGATAAGGATAGGATAAGGATAGGATAAGGATAGGATAAGGATAGGATAAGGATAGGATAAGGATAGGATAAGGATAGGATAAGGATAGGATAAGGATAGGATAAGGATAGGATAAGGATAGGATAAGGATAGGATAAGGATAGGATAAGGATAGGATAAGGATAGGATAAGGATAGGATAAGGATAGGATAAGGATAGGATAAGGATAGGATAAGGATAGGATAAGGATAGGATAAGGATAGGATAAGGATAGGATAAGGATAGGATAAGGATAGGATAAGGATAGGATAAGGATAGGATAAGGATAGGATAAGGATAGGATAAGGATAGGATAAGGATAGGATAAGGATAGGATAAGGATAGGATAAGGATAGGATAAGGATAGGATAAGGATAGGATAAGGATAGGATAAGGATAGGATAAGGATAGGATAAGGATAGGATAAGGATAAGGATAAGGATAGGATAAAGATAGGATAAGGATAGGATAAAGATAGGATAAAGATAGGATAAGGATAGGATAAGGATAGGATAAGGATAGGATAAGGATAGGATAAGGATAGGATAAGGATAGGATAAATATAGGATAAGGATAGGATAAGGATAGGATAGGATAGGATAAGGATAGGATAAGGATAGGATAAGGATAGGATAAGGATAAGGATAAGGATAAGGATAAGGATAAGGATAAGGATAAGGATAGGGGTAGGATAAGGATAGGATAAGGATAAGGATAAGATAAGGATAGGATAAGCATAGGATAAGGATAGGATAAGTATAGGATAAGGATAGGATAAGCATAGGATAAGGATAGGATAAGTATAGGATAAGGATAGGATAAGGATAGGATAAGGATAGGATAAGGATAGGATAAGGATAGGATAAGGATAGGATAAGGATAGGATAAGGATAGGATAAGGATAGGATAAGGATAGGATAAGGATAGGATAAGGATAGGATAAGGATAGGATAAGGATAGGATAAGGATAGGATAAGGATAGGATAAGGATAGGATAAGGATAGGATAAGGATAGGATAAGGATAGGATAAGGATAGGATAAGGATAGGATAAGGATAGGATAAGGATAGGATAAGGATAGGATAAGGATAGGATAAGGATAGGATAAGGATAGGATAAGGATAGGATAAGGATAGGATAAGGATAGGATAAGGATAGGATAAGGATAGGATAAGGATAGGATAAGGATAGGATAAGGATAGGATAAGGATAGGATAAGGATAGGATAAGGATAGGATAAGGATAGGATAAGGATAGGATAAGGATAGGATAAGGATAGGATAAGGATAGGATAAGGATAGGATAAGGATAGGATAAGGATAGGATAAGGATAGGATAAGGATAGGATAAGGATAGGATAAGGATAGGATAAGGATAGGATAAGGATAAGATAAGGATAGGATAAGGATAGGATAAAGATAGGATAAGGATAGGATAAAGATAGGATAAAGATAGGATAAGGATAGGATAAGGATAGGATAAATATAGGATAAGGATAGGATAAGGATAGGATAGGATAGGATAAGGATAAGGATAAGGATAGGATAAGGATAAGGATAAGGATAAGGATAAGGATAAGGATAAGGATAAGGATAAGGATAAGGATAAGGATAAGGATAAGGATAAGGATAAGGATAAGGATAAGGATAAGGATAAGGATAAGGATAAGGATAAGGATAAGGATAAGGATAAGGATAAGGATAAGGATAAGGATAAGGATAAGGATAAGGATAAGGATAAGGATAAGGATAAGGATAAGGATAAGGATAAGGATAAGGATAAGGATAAGGATAAGGATAAGGATAAGGATAAGGATAAGGATAAGGATAAGGATAGGGATAAGGATAGGGATAGGGATAAGGATAAGTATAAGGATAAGGTTAAGGATAAATATAAGGATGAGGAAAAGGATGAGGATAAGTATACGGATAAGGATAAGGATGATAAGGATAAGGATATGGATAGGATAAGGATAGGACAAAGAAAGATAATGATAGAATAAATATAGGATAAGGATAGGACAAGGAAAATATAATGATAGAATAAAGATAGGATAAGGATAAGAAGTGGAGACGAGAGACGATTGTGATTAAAGTAGAAGATAAGTGATATAAGAGCAAAATGTTTACCAGAGTATGGAGAGTGCGTATATCTGGGGAGTCCTCGGCAAGCCAGAGTTGTTCACGCTCAACTGCATTTCGGTAGATGCAGACGCCTCAACTCCTATAGATTGTGACCTGCGACCTAACAACACATGTTATCTGTTTAACTGCCCAGCCAAACCTACGTGACTCAGACCAGCTCTCTCTTGACGCGTCAAGAACAACAACTTAATCCAATGAGTCCTTCATCGGTAAAGACTACCGCCTCCTTGTACAATACACTGCTTCAACAACAACAACAAGAGGGACCTTTATACGATATGAGCATGGTAGTTTCTTCTATAGAGAGAGTGCATCTAGGCGCATGAGGACGTATGGTGCAAATACAACATTTGGATCCAACTTGAATATGTGGGAGAGCGTTGCGGAGTTGGTTTAGACATCTTCACATAGAAAAGTTGAGTTTTGGGCGATACAGACGGAATGTGGATTATGGTGGAAGGCAATAATCAGACAATTTTCCATCTTATGATAAAAACACATCGCGTTCACTTAGTCTCGGGGACGAATAAAGTTTGAGAGTATACTCTAGGGGTTTTAGCAATGCTACTGTGTTTTCGGACATCCAGGTCCTGATATTCGCGGGAAAAAGAGGGCGATTGTCGCTGGTAAGGGAAACTGAGTGTTGCTCTCAGGAATGGTTACTTGTGGTCACAGCATTCGCGAGCTCCACAAGGTGTCACTTTAATGACATAGTATTTAAAAGCAGAGTAAGTTGGCATAATTTCATTCTTCTCAAAGCATTCGTGAGTCACAGCGAGATGAGGATCAGTTTTGGTCCGACGGTAGTTACGGCATGGTTAGACTAAGTTATCCGTCAAAATTTTCATGATAACAAATCGAATGATCTTTGGTCTTGCGGTTTCACGTCAAGATATTCTCGGGAACGGAAAGGCTATCAATTTGGACCCACAACTAGGTACCAATTCGCACCCCAGTATTTGGACTTTTCCGTCAGCTTGGTAAGAGACGAATGTTATTTTTTGTTGTAGCCATCTGTCTATATGTGCAGGTGGGGATCCTCATCTAGCTCATATAGGTGAGCAAGCTCGTTACGGTCCAAAGGACCGATCGCCGCGGGAACATCATGGCCATTGGTTATTTAAAAGCGCCAACAACTCGCCTTGTCATATCGAGCATCATAGGCACTCAGTATTTTTGAAAGAGCCGGGGCCATCCGACCTCTCTCTGAGACTCTCCGCTCTATGCCGCTGATTGCCCGCGACTGCAATTGTAGCTACTTCGTATGGAGGATTCCACTATCCGCAACCTGTGGACGCGCCCGGAAGCTCGCAGCTAAGCTTCTGGTGATGACAATGGACACCACACAGATCGGAGCTCATAGTTAGAGCCTGTATGGTGCTCAAGTTATCCCGTGCTGGGGTAAGTGACGAATGATCCTGAAGAAAGCTTCTGGCTGACAATTGGTAGGCTCCTTTTTGACAGCAACATAGTGGCTGGCAGTTGAAGGGAAGGTTTAAGCTTGAATTTGGAGTTCTATTATCCATCATGTATCGTAACTACACCCACTGCAATCGGTGTCATGTTTTAGGATCATTCGTCTCTTACCTAAAACGTGAAACCGATTGCAGTGGGTGCCGTCACGATACATGATGGAGAATAGAACTCCAAATTCAACTTGAACCTTCCCCTCAATTGCCAGCCACTATGTTGCTGTCAACAAGAAGCTAACCAATGGCCAGCCAGAAGCTTTCTTACTCCTGTGGTTCAAGATTTATCCTCCGTGGCGGACAACGTGTAGCGTTGCGGCAATAGCCTGGATTAAACAACATTAAAAAAAAATTTCCAGAGGTGGATTTTCTTTCACTAATGCTGGTGATTTGTGTGCGGCCGAATAAAACGTCACTCAAAGAAATATCGCTGAGTGATACGTGGTTCGAATTAAACTTCAAAAAATGTTCCTCATCACGTAGCTAGAAAATTGAATCTCATTGATATCAGATAATTCTCCCCACTATGTTTTGAATGGGATGACAGTGGACAAATACCTCCTTCTTGCTGCTTTGAAAAGTGTTGAAATTTCCTACTGTATCTCATGATTTTTAGCTTGGCCTTTCTTGATCACCCACTGAAATTCAGACCAACATCATGATGTAAATGGTAAGAGAAAATGGTGAACCAAGCATGTGGTATGTGCTTGGTCAACACTGGGATAAATACCACAATCACCACGGCGTATGTATGTTTGTGTTTAAATATATGTGCCTTGTCTATGTGAGCCTAGCATGTTTCAGTCAGTCCGTATATGTTTGAATATCCGTGACATTCTTTAAACATGGCACGACAGGTGTTCATGATTTATGATATTTACATATGACGTGTCGTACGGACACTGTTGAACACCTCGTACTCATCAAATAGCAAACGCTAGGCCTAGAGACATCTCCCCTATGTCTCCCTCTCTCTCTCTCTCCCCACACCATTAAGCAAGGAGCATGCAAAAGAATTTCCATTTGAAGCTATCCTTTCCGTTTGTGGATTTTGCCAACTTAAAGTCTCGCCATGATTACAAGAAGTGTTGAGGGTATCCGTGTGGCGTTGATGTATACACGATTTGTCACTTGCTTGTCAACGTTTACGGTATCCAACAGTATCGGTATGGCATGTGACTTAATCAACCTTTAATCGAGCACTTGTTGTGGACTTAATGTTGAACTAAATGGGTGCGAATGAAAATTACATACCTTAAAATGCAAATGGAAATGCTTTGTGTCGATTAGTAGAAACAAGAATCCACTTTGCTTGCTGATGGTAGTTAAGGAAGAGTATAATAAGCAAGGCAAAGTTATTGGAACAAAAATTTTTTATTTTTGATTGATTTTAATAAAAACTTTTTTGAAGGAATCACAAATTATCCTTGATTTCTCATTTAGACTGGTATTAAAGGAGTTACAAGCATTTTAAGTTTGGAACCAAAAATTTGAATTTTTAATAGTTTTCTAAAACATCTTTGAGTTTTAAACTCATTTTGATTGAAATCCTAACCTTTAGGCAGGTTTATGATTTTTTTTCAATATCTCAATTTAGGAGCTACTTGCATTTTAAGTTATCAAGAACAATTTTTTCGAAATTTTTATTAAGTTTGTTGGTGAAATTTTAGCTTTTCGGTTAGGACACAAGTTATCTTTGATTTCTCGATTAGACTCGCACTAAAGGAGGTACAAGCATTTTAAGTTTGGAACAAAAATTTTCATTTTTAATGGATTTTGAGCGAAAAATGTTCCTTCTTAACTACTTTTGAAAGAAATTTTTACTTTTTAGAGAAGTACGACATTTGCCTTTTCTCGATTAGTGGTTTATTGAAGGAGGTATAAGCAGTTTAAGTTTGGAGTAAAAATTTTAAATTTCTAATGGGCTAGATTGAGGATGGGAGCACCTCATACCATTGCGGTATAATTGAGGCGACGATAGAAAACTTGGAAGAAACGGATGAGGATTCCAATCGGGTACCTGAGACGATACATGAGTAGAGGATGGGTGATGGGTAAATAGCCAAAAGGCATTTACCCGGTAAATTGAGTTAATAACCGGGTATTTACCCGGTAAATGGGGTAAATAACCGGGTATTTACCCATTTATACCCAAAAGCTGGGTGTTTATAATTTTGCAGAAATCTTGGGTATAAAAACATTTTTCAAAAAATTTTAGATGATTTCGTAATTATTGTATGTTAACCTGACCATCTGATCTCATAAAATAGGATTTTAGTTATATATAGCCGCTAAATGGACCGATCTCCAGAGTTAAAGATTTGAGGCAATAAATTGGTAATTTTTCATCCGATTTTGATGAAATTTGGCACAGTGAGTTCTGCTATACCCTATTCATTTCTGTGAAGTGCTGTTCAGATCGGACTATATTTGCATATAGCTGCCCTATAGACCGACCACCCGATCTCCCGATGTAGGGTATTGAACCCATAAAAGATCCATTTATTAGCCGAGTTCGATTAAATAAGGCACAGATGAAAATAAATAACGCACGGATGAAAAATACTCCTTTAATGCGCTCAATACCCTATATCGGGAGATCGGTCTATATGGCAGCTATATCAAAATATGATCCGATTTGGACGATATTCAGCAAAAACGCTTAGAGGGGTACCGAAACTCGCTGTGCCAATTTTCATTCAAATAGGATGAAAATTGCTCCTTTTATAGGGTCATTACACAATATCGGGAGATCGGTATATATGGCAGCTATATCTAAAAATGTTCCGATCTGTACCACATGTGGCAGTAATGGGTAGATGTCTACCAGAACACACTTTGCCAAATTTCACCGAATTCGGGTAATAAATGGATCTTTTATGGCTTCAATACCCTATATCGGGAGATGGGTAGTCGGTCTAAGGGCAGCTATATCCAAATATAGTCCAATCTGAACCGCACATCACAGAAATGAATAGGGGTCTACCAGAACTCACTTTGCCAATAGGAGCTATATCCAAATATGTTCCGATCTGTACCACATGTGACAGTAATGGGTAGGGGTCTAACAGAACACTATGTGCCAAATTTAATCGAATTCTGGTAATAAATGCATCCTTTATAGCCTCAATACCCTACATCGGTAGATGCGTAGTCGGTCTAAGGGCAGTTATATCCAAATATAGTCCAATCTGAACCGCACTTAACAGAAATGAATAGGATCGGATGAAAAATTACCAATTTATTGCTTTAAGGACTAAGTCTGGAGATCGGTCTATATAGCAGCTATATCTGACTAAAATCCGACTTTGAGATCGGAAGGTCACGTTTATATCCAAAGAATACGAAATCATCGAAAATTTGGTATTTGCCCAATAAATACCCAAGCGTTGGGTATTTACCCGGTACAAACCCATCTCTACATATGTGGTCGAGTGCGAGATAATGTTGCTAGAATCATAGTCTTGGACTGATGGAACCTTAGTCCCCATCATATTACACGGTTGGATCAAAGCTGGAGGAAACAGTGGGCCTGGGGGTCTACATTGAGCACCCAGGGACTGAGATCTGTTTTAGACTGCCTGAGCATAATACGGTCCTGCAGACGGAGATCCGGACAATCACTGAATGCTTGACATTGTGTGGTGTTAACGCGAGGACTTCGGTTCTGAACATTTTTACGGACATTAAAATGGCCATAAGGGCAATAACAACCAGGACGGTAAGGTCACGAAGAGCCTTGCAGTGTAAGAAGGAGATTATCTGAGGATGGCACCGTCCACACCATTTGGGTGCCGTGCCATAACGGAATAAGGGGGAATGGCCAAGAAGACCAGAGAACTGCCGTCAATAAACTTGGTTAAGCCGGAGACTTTCGGGTCGATGTAGTGCGAGTAAATGGTGTGATCGACGAACACTGTGGGATGGCGAAAATCCTATGGGTTGATCCGAATCGTGAGAGTACGAGGCTAATACTGAAAGGAACTAAGAAGGGGGCCAGTATAGCTTTTGGTATCATAATGGGACACATAGGACTACGAGCTCGCGTATGCAAAATCGGTGCGGCAAATGATGGCATGTGGGGAAGATGATGAGACGTTGGACCATTTCCTTGTAATTGTCCGGCTTTCGCGGCTAAAAGACACCGGTACTTAGGTGGGGACACAATACCAGGCATAAATCAACTTAGGGAAAAGAAATGCAAATCAATAAGGATCCTAACTTAAAATTTTACCATTTTTGTTTCTTTCTCTTTCGAAACGAGCTCAATGATCGAAGATTGCAAATGGAAAAGGAAAGCCAGAGATAGCAAACACACACCAACCACCATGGGACGCGTTTCGCCTTTGGTTAGAAGACTTTTCAACCATATTAGGTGTGATGGCTTCAAGGGCCGTGCGTTGGTATGTTGTATTTGTATCGTATTAATTGCGAAAACGCATCTATGATACAATTACCACATTAACCACGCTCGACAACCATGTCTATTAGCTGTACTTTTTTCCAATGCATGTGTTTTTGTGTAATGACAGACTTTTTTCTGTGGCAATTACACTACTTCCGTGGTACACATGATTCTGTGCATCTGTTGGAAGTTGTATTGATGGCTTCGAATGCTAGACAACGTTTTTTTATTTTAGAGGTAAATTTTTAATTTTTAGAGCGCATGACAAGCCGATTACTGGTTTAGATGTACGTCCATAGTGGTATGGGGCGGATAAATATGCGCACCCTCTTTTCGACCAAACCTAATCTAATGGGCTTTGAGCTAGTTTTCATCCACATTTCAATATGTTTCCCACCTTTATCCGCCTTCAGCTCATGATGAGCCACTAGCCAAATACATGTCTCGTTTCAACTTCCCTAATCATGGGCAGATTTTGTTTTCTAAACTTAAAATACTTGTATTTCCTAGAATTTTTAAATAGTATTTTAAACGGGCCCTATTTCTGGATCCAAGTATGTTGAGCCATTTAAGACCCCTTCAGCCAGTTCAACAGTCCATCTGCTATCCAAATCCTTTTTAGGCTATACTGTGTTGCTTTTGACCACATTCAATAAATTTTCCAGCTCGCTTTGCTCTTTTGTCACCATCCTTCATGAGAACTGCATCTGTTTGGCAGCAAAATGACTTTGAGTGCAACAATAAACTTCCAAAAAGCCAATACCTGGTACTTTTGCTGCCAGCTTTGAAAGGGGGAGACCTACGTTGGCTTTGGCTTCTCAAGCAATCATATGCCACATTCAATGAAGGGGGAAAACTTTGGCATTTTCAGGTGTGTGCCATGTACCATTGAAGGTTTGATTTCTCTACCATCCTTCATACACGTTCCCATTTGTGTACCATCGATTTTCTTGGCATTTTGAGCTTAGACTACATTAACTGCAAATTTCTTGACAATGTATGATACAATTATTTTTTTACAAATTTTCTTTTTAGCTTTCAGTTCGTGCAGTTCCTTGTTATTGTATTTTTCTTAAGAGGGATGGTGAAGGTGAGGAAAATTGGCCCCAAACTATAGCAGCCAAGTTGTTGAGAACTTTTTAGACGCCATTCTACCAGCGATAGTTGTCAGTAATGACCTGTAAAGTAAGAAAATTATGAAAAAGAAGGAAATTATTTTTGAATTGACATAAACTTCATTGAGTCAGGGAAAATAGTACTTTTGGCGTTCTAGAAATGGCCAATTAAATACTACCAACTGGCCATAGAATTTTTGGAAATGTAAGAAAGGGTAGCTTGTAAACGGTTCGAAGAGAAAAAATTGAAAATTTCTTACCATAGAATTTAATTTTTTTTATACTTAACTGGCTGAACGGGGCCCGCTCCGCTGCGCCTTATTTTACTGCATATGGAACAAAATTATCCTTTGAATATTTATTTTCGACAATTGAAGTGCTTTAAGCATATCGCTAGACTTACAGTATAAGTCGGTTTTTATTGGACTACGATTTCGCTCGGAGGGTTTAATGTCATTTAAGTTTGGATGCCAGATGTACTCCATTCTTGAAAGACTTTTTTCAGCCCGACATTTTCATGATGTCCGATTTAGGAGTGTTTTCGAGGGTGAGGTGGTCCCCCAGACATTTGGCACTGAAAAAAATATCAGGATAGTGTTCTTCTCTCAAACACCATTTATTTAAACCCCATATTTACATTGGTTTAAAGGAAGTTTATGGGATGAGGCATCCCCCAAACACTTGGCCCCAAAATTCGTGATAAAATTCGTTTTCTAAACGCAGATACCTTTCATTTGAGGCACATATTGGTATGGTCGGTATATTTTTACCCTTTGGGGGTGTTTTGAGGAAGGGGCGGTGCCCCAAATACTTGGTTCCACATATGAACATCAGATTCGTATTCTACTCCCAAATATCTTTATTTGAGTCCCCTATTGCGATGGTCAGTAAATAATTGCTGTTTGTGGGGTGTTTTGAGAAAGGGGTAGACCCCCAGAAAATTGGTCCCGAAAGTGGGTATCAACTTCGTGCTATACTCCCCAATACCTTTCGTTTGAGCCCCACATTGACATGGTCGGTAAATATGCCCGATTTATGGTTGTTTTGGGGAGTGGGGGACCACCCCTCAAATACTTAGCCCGGAAAATATATCAGCATCTCTATTCCCATATATCGATACATCATTTATTTGAACCCCATATTGCCATTGGCTTCGAAATTGGATATCAAATTTGTTTTCTAACCTCAAATACCTTTCATTTAAACCCTTTATTGCAAAAGTTAGCAAATATGTCCGGTTTGGGGTATGGACCCTAAAAACTATCGGTATCGAGCTCAACTGTCTTGAAGACCCAAATTGTCTTGGCGAGCTAATACGTCCTACTTGGGGGATTTTATGGTGTTGGGACGTCCCCTAGACAGATGGTTCCGATTCGTGGTCTACTCCCAAATACCTTTCATTTGAGCCCCATATTTCCATGGTCGGCAAACATGACCGGTATAGGGGTGTTTTGGGGGAAGGAGCAGCCCCTCATTGACTCATCCTTAAAAATATATATCAAATGCATGTTCTACTCTAAAATACCTTCCATTTGAATCCCATATTGCAATGTTCAGAAAATACTTCCTATTTGGGTGGTGCTATGAGGGTGGTATGGCCCCATAGACACTTTTTTCCGAATATTGATATCAGATTCGTGCTTTACTCCAAAAGACCCTTCATTTGAGCCCCATATTGTTATGGTCGTAAATTTGGGAAGAGGCGGCCCCCAAACACTTTGTCCAACATTTGGATACCAGATTCGTATTCTACATTCAAATACCTTCTATTTAAACTCCATATTGGCATAGCCAGTATATAAGTCTTGTTTTGGGGATGGGATGGACAACCATAAACTTGGTCGCCCATTTGGATGTCACATTCATATTCTACTCGCAAATACCTTTCATTTGAGTCCCATATTGACATGGATGGTAAATATGTCCGATTTAGGAGTGTTTTGGGGGTTGGGGTGGTCCCCCAAACACTTAGTTCAAAAATTGGATATCAGATATTTTTTCTAATCTTCATTTAACTCCCATATTGTTGTGATTGGTCTATATGTATGTTTGGTAGGTTTGGGGGTGGGACATCCCCCCTAGATACCCCACCCGAAATTTGAATATCAATCTTTTGTTTTTAGTTTACTATAATAAATTACAAAAGATTTCGCTTCGCCGAGATCTGGCATTTCTGAAAAATAGGGTGAGGGCGAGGAAATTCGGTCCTCTTTATTTCCTATTCCTATTAACCACAACAACACCATCGAAGTTCCTTTTGCAGCTTAACTGCTTCAATTCTAATTGATTTAAAACACTTTCACATACACGTCTACAATTCACTAGAAAGCCTTGATTATTTATGACTTGCTATGCAATCTGACCCCTTTTTCGATTGAATAAATCTCCCCAAAGGATATGCCACAATGTTCCCCAGAGTGTCATAATTAAAATTTCAAAAGGAGAATTTAAACTAGACTAAATCTCTTCTGTTGTTGCTGCCTCAACTGCTTTGCCCCATGAATATGGTCAATGATAAATGTTGCCGTTGATGGTTGTCTAAGGAGACAATTAATCAAAAGCTATCACTGGCAATGATTTCACACACATACACAACTACACTCACAACAGAACTTAACTGGGCAATGGTTTGAAAAAATAGGGATAAGCAGAACAAAAAGTGAAAACCCATCAAGTGTGGTTGTTGTTGTTGTAGCTTTCGGTTGGTTGTCGGATGAAAAAGTCATCTGCATATGTGACTGGTCTGAAATGTCTGGCAAAAAGGACAACCACAACATTAATACAATAACAACAGCAGAAGAGACCACTTGGAAATCTCAGCCAACACATTGTACATACACATACTCACAAGCAAACTCACACATCTATATGCGACTAGCTAACAGCAATATCTGCAGCAGTAGTATTCATAAACATCAAAATTCATATGTCAACACCATGCAAAGGACATTACTCCTCCTTTTTTTTTTGTTGATGTGTTCTTCTCAACCATTACTCACTAACAGACAAACCACCCCATGTGTGGCACATTCCTAGGATCATTACAAACAATTATGGGTATGTGTGTGTGTGTGTATGAGAGAATCCTCTATTGGATTTTTTGCTGGCTTTGCTAAGAGAATGAGTGCGTTTGAACTCTACAACAAATTTTTATGTATTTTTGCAACAATTTGTTTTTGTCGTTGTCGACCGTCTCGCATGCCTTCATGTGCCAAAGACAAGCAAAATGGTAACCTATGAGCACACGAGCACATACTTAAAACATGGTACACCGCCATTAGGGGAACCGCAGGATGGGCCATGCACTGTGGTTGCGACGGCCACAAATCGTAGAATTAAAATTAAATAAAAAAATTTTCAACTTTTTTAATTCATGTAAAAATTGAGTAAAATAAAACATTTCATTAAAATTTGATAGCCCTTGGAGAAATCTTTAAAATTTTGTTTAAAAGAATTTTTGATTTTGATAGGGAAATTGGTCAAATTTTGGCACTTGAAAGAAAGTCTTGTCAAAATTTTTAATATAAAGAAAATTTTGCGAAATTTTTCTACAACCTCGAATTTGCAATTTGTTCCATTTTTTTGAATTGAAATTCTTTTCCATTCCATTTCATTTCAGGAAATGATTTTATTTTATTATTTATATTTGCTATTATTTTATTTTGTTTAATTTCATTTCATTTCATTTCATTCCTTCTCATTCCATTTCATTTCGTTTCATTTCATTTCATATTATTTCATTTCATTCCATATCATTTCATTTCATTCTATATCATTTCATTTCGTTTCATTTCATGTCATTCCATTCCGTTTAGTTTCATTTTATTCCATTCCATTTCGTTTCATTTCATTTAATTTCATTTAATTCCACTTTATTCCATTTCATTTCATTTAAGTTCATTTCATTTAAGTTCATTTCATTTCATTTCATTTCATTTCATTTCATTTCATTTCATTTCATTTCATTTCATTTCATTTCATTTCATTTCATTTCAATTCATTTCATTTCATTTCATTTTATTTCATTTCATTTCATTTCATTTCATTTCATTTCATTTCATTTCATTTCATTTCATTTCATTTCATTTCATTTCATTTCAATTCATTTCATTTCATTTCATTTCATTTCATTTCATTTCATTTCATTTCATTTCATTTCATTTCATTTCATTTCATTTCATTTCATTTCATTTCATTTCATTTCATTTCAATTCAATTCAATTCAATTCAATTCAATTCAATTCAATTCATTCCATTCCATTCCATTCCATTCCACTCCATTCCATTCCATTCCATTCCATTCCATTCCATTCCATTCCATTCCCTTCCCTTCCATTCCATTCAATTCCATTCCATTCCATTCCCTTCCCTTCCATTCCATTCGATTCCATTCCATTTCATTTCAATCCATTTCATTTCATTCAATTTCATTTCATTTCATTCCATTTCATTTCATTTTATTCCATTCCATTTCATTTCATTTTATTCCATTTCATTCCATCTCATTCCATTTTATTTCTTTTCGTTTCATTTCATTCCATATCATTTCATTTCATTCCATTTTATTTCGTTTCATTTCGTTTCAATTCGTTTCATTTCATTCCATTTCGTTTAATTTCATTTCATTTTATTCCATATCATTTCATTTCATATCTTTCCACTTCATTTCATTTCATTCAATTTCATTCCATTCCGTTTCATTCCATTCCATTTCATTCCATTCCATTTCATTTCATTTCATTCAATTTCATTCAATTTCATTCAATTTCATTCCATTCCATTTCATTTCATTCCATTTCATTATTTTATTTTATATTTATTTTTATTTTTATTTTTATTTTTATTTTATTTTATTTTAAATTATTTTATTTTATATTATTTTATTTTATTTTATTTAATTTTATTTTATTTTATTTTATTTTATTTTATTTTATTTTATTTTATTTTATTTTATTTTATTTTATTTTATTTTATTTTATTTTATTTTATTTATTTTTTATTTTATTTCATTTTGTTTTATTCTATTTATTTTATTTTTTTTTTACTTTATTCAATATTTTTTGTTTAAAAGAAATCCAAACCAATGTCTATGGAAAATATATGTTTGCGATGCAAAATGTTCCGTTGTGTGCGTGCTTGTATGTTTGTGACTGAACGTTTTTCCTATAAAAAGGCCATAAATAGTAAACCGTTATTATGGGTCTATCGGTTGCGGTCGTACACAGTATCTTCTTCCCACACCCCATCATCTAGTAGTTGACTTTTGCTTTTTGTTGTTTTCTTCCCCCACCCCCTACAGCACCTTTCACAGGGTATAAGGCATTGCCTTAACTTACATATGTATGTATGTATGTATGTACGTATGAGTGGGTCCATCATCTTCTTTGAGAATGAGAGTATTTTTTGGTATTTATGTATGTATGCTTGTTTCTATGCCTGTAAGTACATCTTCGTACCTATTTTGTTTTGCGGTAAATTGGAAAGTGCTGATACTGACTGAAGTGGCTTAGCAGCAAACACAAGAACAACAACAACAACAAAACAATACCACCAACAGCAGCCAACATTAACTACTGAAGAAATGAGAGATCATATGGGGTTATGTGGGATTTTAAGAGCTTTGTTTGTTGTGTGATTTCTTTATTTGTTGACTGGCATTGTATGGTTCAATGGATGGCGGGAGGCTGTCATTTTTTTATCCACCGATATGTTTAAAACACAACAGG
Organism: Stomoxys calcitrans; assembly: GCF_963082655.1. Taxonomy (NCBI): domain Eukaryota; kingdom Metazoa; phylum Arthropoda; class Insecta; order Diptera; family Muscidae; genus Stomoxys; species Stomoxys calcitrans. The sequence continues at coordinate 222,924,386 of NC_081553.1, forward strand.
TAAATTGAATTGGATGTATGTATGAAAGTAGGAGATGTTTGTGGAGTTCCAGTTTTGGATTAGAAAAAAATGTTTCGGTGATCAAGAGTATTTGGAGAAAATCTTTTACCACCATGTATTCTACTAAAAAATTTACACAATGAACTTGAAAAGAAAACTTCTGCCAATTCAGCCAACAATTTATGCTTCTTGGGACCGTCGAAGACTAATCAGGATATCGCATGCGATGTCCCATATATTGATAGGGGAAAGAGGAAGAGTCCCCTAGGATTGATAGGGGAAAGAGGGAGTAGTGTTTATTGACATTAATTTTGAATTTCTGGATGTCGTAAGTAGCGGTAAAGATATCTGCCGGAAGTCGTTTCCACATTCGAACCGTCCTTGCGAAAGAAGAATTCTCTCGGTAGTGTATGGTCCGATCAGCTGGCCATTCGATTACAAACCAGTGTGCGCTTATAGAAAACCTTGTATTTCTGACCCAACAACCTCAAGTCAGGAATCAGAAGACTGATTTTAGAAAAACACACGCCGTGAAAGAATCGATAGAACAGCGCCACACAAACCACAGATCGACGATGTTCAAGGAAATAAAATAAAATATCATACAAAAAAAAAAAATTATAAAAAATAATAAAGTAAAATAAAATAAAACAAGTAAAAGCGTGCTAAGCTCAGGCAGGCCGAGTCTTGGGAACCCACCACCATGGATTCTGCTAAAAATTTATACAAAATAAATTTACTTGAAGGGCATTATTGTATTCTACATACCAAACTTCTCTCAAATCAGCAAACATTAAAGCCCTAGGAACCGAACAAGGTTGGTCGAGAGACCGGTTTTCATGGGAGCTATATCAGGTTTTTAACCGATTTGCACCGTACTTGGCACAGTTGTTGGAAGTCATAACGGAACACTATGTGCAACATTTGAACCAAATCGGACAAAAATTGAGGCTTGTAAGGGCTCAAGAAGTTAAATCGGGAGATCTGTATATATAGGAGCCATATAGACCGATTTGAACCATAATCGGCGCATTTGTTGGAAGTCATAACGGAACACTGTGTGCAAAAATTCAACCAAATCGAATGAAGCAAATCGAATGAAGCGAATTGAAGCTTCCAGGGGCTCAAGTAGTCAAATCGGGGAGATCGGTTTATATGGGAGCGATATCAGGTTATAAATCGATTTGAACCGTACTTACAACAGTTGTTGGAAGTATAATAAACTAAAGAGCAATAAAAGAATTTCAACATTAATCAAAATAGAATAAAATTTAAACAAAAAAAAAAATATATAAAATAAAAAAAGACTAATCGGATACAAACCATTATGGATATATGTATATCTTCCATATTCAAATATAGTCCAATCAGGATAATATAGCCGATTGGCATGAAATTCATACAAAAAGTACGCAATTGTATGTCATTTATGGTTAAAACTGATGTGTAGTCTGTGCCAAAATTATAGTAGCGGTGCAGTGTACGGTTCAACTCAGACATTCTCCCTAATTCTAATAAGCCATGTCCGTCCTTCCGCATAGCCTTTATATGCGGTTTCACCATGCCATATAAATGTGCTAGGACCTAAAATTCTCAACTGCATTTCTTACAAAATACTACATCCAATTTCGAACGTAATGTCGGCAGGGGTTAAATGGGGATTGTTAACCGATGGCCATAATATGTCAGAGTTTGCTTTTTGGCAACAAACGGAACAAAATTAGAGAATATGGAATTTTACATTTACAAAAAGAGAATCTTCTTTGTGGCTTGTGACAGTCTAATGTCCATACATCAAAATTTAGTTCGGTTCAAAATCGAGTAGTTGTCCCACCTTTTCTGACTCTAAGACCCTTAATAGGGAGTTCAGTCTGTATGAAGGCTGTATCCAAATAATAAGCAATGTGGACCATACTCAGCATAAATGTCTGGGGGTCTAGTTCAGCTCACAGCCTCAAATTTTAACAAAATCGGCTTATAAATGCGACATAATAAGCCTAAGAATCTAAATTGGTTCTTTTTTCTTGTTTTGTTTGAAACTTTATTTCTCAAAAGCATGCATTTACCTATTGTTATTGGAAAATCTAAAATAAAATTACTCCTAACATTTAAAGGAAATATTGTCTCATGTTTTTAAATTTCAAATGTAACATCCCTGTTGTTGTGGCTCTTTTGCTCTTCGTAAAAGCCGGAAATATGCTCGTCGTTGTTTGAGCAAGACAAAGCCAAAACTACTTACCGGCACTCAATACAAATATATGCATCTCTTTTTCTCTCAACTGCCAAGAAAAAAGCGTCTTTTGAGCGAATTCGCCCCCATATTTACACATTGTTTATTAGCTCTCGGCTCGTTTCAACAAATTTGAATATGCTACTCTTTCTCTCTCTCTCTCTTTCAATTTCTCTCGCCACCACATGCACAATGTGGTGGGTGAACAAACTCCCACTAACCATGTTGGGTTTTTCTTATGGGATTTGTTTTGGCGAAATGAATGCATGCATGGTGGGCCACGATATTATTTGCAAATTCTCTCCATTTGTTTGTTTGCTTGTTACAAAAGGGAGAGTAATTTACACAGCACTGAGTTAATACTCAGAGAGTAGTATCCCCATCATCTGACAGTGTTTTTTTTTGGCATAATCGCGCTTCTAGAATCACGCGCTGCTGCTCGTTGGTAGGTACGTGCACAAGAAAAGCCAAGGTTTGTAAATTAATTGTGCGGTGCGGTACGTTTTGTAGTTGGCAAATGTTTGGAAGAAAAATCTAAAAGAATTATTAAGTGAAACAGTAAAAACTTAAAGAAAAATATAAAGTGTATATATACCTAAATAATTTGAAGAAGAGCAAAGTAAGTGTCTTAAACTAAATTCGAAAAAAAGTTTATCCTTTGAAGCGATGGAGCATAATCGCAAAATTGTACTCACATGTGTATAGCTAAAGGCCTGTTAGTCTCTGTCCCTCCCTGAAATTGTTATATACAATGTGTTGCATGTGTGCAAAGGAAATAAAATCACAAAAAACAATAATGAAGAAAAAATAAATAACTAAACTCAGTGTTATAATCAAGAAACAAAACATGCTTAGGCGGCGAATTTGATACAAAATATGAAGGAACAACAAACACTAACAACAACAAAGACAACAACGACGACGACGACGACAACACCAACCAACACTATAACTTGAGTGGATACCGAAAATAATAACAACAAAAACAACTTATCAAGCCAAGAATGCTGTTTAGTCTGTGCTTGTTGTTGTAGTTGTTCTTTATCGTTGGCGTCGTACTCATGGCATGTCTTATAGTTGCCGTTGAAGTGATTTTATTTTGTCTTTTGTAGATGACATTGTTGTTGTTGTTGCTGCTGTATTTGTTATTGTCTTTATATTTTATCTCATAGGGGAGAACCGGAAAGTCCAAACAAAAAAAAATTGGAGCTTGGCTGTGTTTTGTTGTTCAAAGCAAATAACGATATCGACCAAATAAGATGTGCAGCGAGCAAAAATTGTGTTCAGAGAGTTGAAAGAGAACCACAAGGGTAGTGAAGTTAAGACTCTGTGTTGCCAGATTGTCATTTTTGTTAAAAATTATGGAGAAAAAGAAAATACCTATAGTGGTTGAAAAAACAAATAAAATTAATTGATAATTAATAAAAGACATAAAAGAAAAATTATATAATAAAATTTATTAAGCGTAAGTTGCTGCGACAGAAAGTATAAATTTAGAGAAAAAAAAAAATTAAAACTGGTAAACCAAAAAATATTTCTTAAATATATAGGTACCAAAATATATAAACATTTAAAGTTTTAAACTGAAACCAATTTTAAACATAAATAAAATATAAAGCAAGTACAAAACTTCTCATGTTAGGCCGTTGTGAGAGCAATAATTGTACCAGGTTGGTTTACATGAGAGCTATATCAGTTTATTGATCGATTCGTGTCATATTTTGTATGGAAGTTGGGACAGAACTGAACAAGCATGTTTTCAGCCAAATCAGATAAGTATTGAACCAACCATAGTCTCAAGAAATCAGATCGGTTTGTATTTGAGATGTATGAGTTTATACCCACATGAATACGAAATATACTTACATTAAAATTAGAAGTCATAAGAATACAACATATTCGATCTAGCGCACGTCTATCCGTTAGTCTTTCTGTGGAAAGCACGCTAACAATTGAAGGAAAACTTCATACAAGTGTATATAAACCAATCTCGCGATTTGACTTCTTAAGCCCTTGGAAGCTTCAATTTTTGTCCGATTTGGCGGAAATTTGAACTTGGGTTATGACTTCAAACATCCGTGCCAAGTACGATCAGAATCGGTATATAAACATGTATTGCCCCCATATAAACCGATCTCCCGATTTGATTTCTTGAACCCTTGGAACCCTCAATTTTTGTCCGATTTGGCAGAAAATTTGGAACAAAGACTTGCGATATGACTTTCAACATGCATGCCAAGTATGATCCGAGTCGGTCTATAAACAGATATAGCCCCGAAATTTGAAACAAAGGCATGCGTTGTTTCCCAAAATCCATGCCAAGTATGATACGAATCGCTTTTTAAACAGATATAGCCCCCATATAAACCAATCCACGGATTTGACTTCTCGAGCCCTTTAAAGCCTCAATTTTCATCCGATTTGGCTGAAATTTGGAACAAAGACTTGAGTTATGACTTGCAATATCCGTGACAAGTACGATCCCGATCGGTCAGTAAACAGATGTAGCCCCCATATAACCGGATTAGATTTCTTCAGCCTGAATTTTCACCTGATTTGGCTGAAATATGACCCAAAAACCTATCTTATGACTTACAACATCAAGGCCAAGTTTTATCCGACGCTGAACGCCCGGGTATAAATCCTGGCAAGCCCATAAAAAAGTATAATTTTTCTCAAAGTTCCCACAAATAAGTCCCACACTGTGTCCCGTTTGGTCTTCATGTCCGTTAGGGGGAATATTTGACGACCCTCCGATAATTGGTCCCATATATTATTGTCCGATTTGTTTTCTAGTTAAAAAGACCTTTCATGTTGTCCTAATCGACCTACAAGTAAGTTTTGACGGTTTTTTCCTTTGGTTGTGGGGCGACATTAAGTTCGTACAACACTCCCAATTATTTTTTATTTGAGTCTTATATTATACCGACTTTTGTATCGGGTATCAGGTGATCGAGTGCGCTTTCGTTTCGAATGAAATTTCATCTCGTTCTTAATGGGTGTTGTACCACTTGTACATACATTTTGACATCAAGTTTTTAAAAATAATGCTCGATTTAAAAATTTGCGTTCTTCAATTTCAAAAATTCCTGTCCAATAAATAGATACATTATTCACAATAGAAAGATTTTAAACAGTTTTACAAACTGTAAAAATGCAAGAAAATCGGTTCAGCCGTTTTCGAGTTTATTAGCAACAAACACTTCGACTTTTGTATAATAGAATAGATGCCAAGCTTTTAAATTTGATTTTATACTGTTTATCCTAACATGCTCTAAACAAATTGGCATCACTGTTTTTCTTTGAGTTGAGAAAGAGTAGCAAATCTTTGCTCCCTGTATTTTTTCTCTCGCACCGTCACTCATTGATGATTTTCTCTATGAGGTTTGCCACAACGAGAAACAGAAAGGAGAGAGAGAGCAAATGTTGCTGCTGTTCTGACTGCTATGGCCGAGACGCAGAGTGGGGCTGGTGTTTGCCTTGCTTTTGCTATTGGAGACACCAAATACACCTCACACCAGACATATGATGCTGATGTTGTTGACGACGACGTCGTCCATGCGTGCGTGTTGAAAACGTAACGAATTTCAATTTGAATTTTTGCATTGTGTTCGGTCTTCTTACTTGACTTTAGTTCGTTTGCGACCGTTATTACGTTTACACACAGTGACGCCAGGCGGATATAACAATCGGCTCTCGTGTTTTGAGAAGATTTTTCACATACAAAAAAGTTTTGTTTGTTTCTTGTAATTCTGTATAGAAGAGTTTATCAACAACCAAACAGCCAAGAAGGCGAAAAAAGTCTCGTTTTTAACGTAGTCTACTTACAACAAAGTGATTTGTAAAGAAATAAAAAAAAGAAGAAACAAAGAATTAAGAAAAGTGCAAATAATAACAAAAGCTGAAAACAAATTTTAAAGTAAGAAAAAGAAGAAGAAAAAATTCAATAAAATCAAACTTGGCAGAAAAGAGGGTGTTTGTCTTGCTTGGTTTCTTCTCTTCTTACCCTTCGGCCGATTTAATTAAGAAAAGCAGTCGGTGTGTTGTTAAAGCAAAACAAAAAAGGAAGCTTGATTCGGAAAGGAAATACAAAAGAAAACAAAAAGAAATTAGAGATTCTGGCAAATCAAAGAAACAAATAAGCAACAACACCAAAAAAAAAGCGAAAGGAAACATTGTCTGTGTCGCCATAGTCAGCGTCATTTGCTTTTGATAGTACCAAGCCTTAGGCTATAATTTTGAAATAAAAAAAAAATAATTGTAAAGAAAAAGTTTTTAATTAAATCCAGCAAAAATCACAAAATCTAAATCTATAAAAATTTTAACTTTGTCAAAAAAAAGAAAAAATCAAAGCCACTTTCAATATCGCTGTTGCTGTATGGCCATATCATAACAATCCACATGCCAAATCAATCCTGTTCGCTGAAACCATAAAAAAGGTGAATGTTTTATGTCTTTTTTTTTGAAGTTCTTTAAAAGTTTATGTGCTTGCCGCCAAGTGCGGCTTTTTTTAATTAATTTTTTTTTATTGTCAAGTGTAATACTGCGCTATGTTATTTTTATTATTATGGTATTTTAATTTATTTAAATGAGTTCTAAGGCTATACATGTGTAAAGCGCGCGCGGACATTTCTGCCCAGTCAAATTCATGTCATCAGCAACCACAACACAACAGCCTCTATTGCCAATACCTACTTTTGTGTTTTCAGGAGTGTGTATGTGTGTGTATTTGTGCTTGAATTTTATTGTGCTTTGTGAGTTATTCGATCTGGTTGTTGTTTTGTTATTTATTTATTTTTTTTTTAACTCTAAACGGAAGCTGTGCTCTGCTCTCTCCCTCTCTTGGGAGGCCCCTAAACTCCTCTTTAACTTGAGTTCTGTGAGGCTTGGTTCTATGTGTTATGTGTGTGCTTTAGTGAACGAATTTATCTAAAGTTTGTTGTTAACTAAAACAACAGTAACAGCAGCGGCAGCAGCAATAGCAACAACAATAACAATACCCGTCGTTGCTTACCCACATCGTGGTAGACATCGCCATCATAGTCGTATTCGTTGCCGTCTTTGTCATTGTCATTTCAATTTCGATTTATGGTTTGCGAATATCCACGTTTTTCTTGTGTGCTTGTAAATGCGTATCCCCCATGCTCATACAGGGCCGGCCCTGTAGCCATCATAAGTCGTCCATCCATCGTTTGTTTTGTTTGTTTTTTTTTTCTTATTCAATGTTGTTGTTATGTTCAGTTACGGTGTTGCGTTGCGTTGCGTCTGTCATATTTGGTTTTGCGTTGTCTTTTGTTGTTTTTTGTAATTTAGTGCGGCTTTTGTTTTTGTTTGGCACATTTTTTTTTGTTGTTTTCGCCAAAGCCACTCACTGTTGCTGTTGCATACATAGCCCCCCCCCCCCCATACGACAGTCGTGATAAATGATAAACATTTTGGATTTTTATTTAAGCCTATATTGAAGCTCACCATGAGCTTTGCGCCAACACAAACACACGCACACCCAAGTGTTAATGTTGCAAGGCTGCTGTTATTTGTTTGCGAGGCCTTAAATTTTGTTTATGTTGCATTTTGTGACAGTCAATGTTAAGCCGGGTTTAGACTATGAGATTTAGTAATGTATGAAATTGAAAAATTACAATAGCAAGTGGGATTTTTTTGTGTATTTTAGGCTTATGGAAAGTTAGAAAATATTGGAAGTGAGTTAAAAACTCCGACGGTAAATCAGTTTAACATTTTCCAATGTTTTTCAAAACCCAAATTAAATAAAATATTAAATAAAAAAAAAATAAATAAAAAGTTGTTATCAAGGTGAAAAATTTTGGAGGTTCAGAGGTTTGAACGCTTGGGTTCTCATCCTAGCGAGAACATCAGAAAAAATTTTTTCGGCGGTAATTATCCCCTCCTCAGTCTGGCGACTCTTGTGAGATATATTACTGTTACTATGCCATATAAACATTTCTGCCCAAAAGATGTCGCACTGTGGCAAGCCCTTCGGACTAGGCTATAAAAAGGAGGTCTCATTATAAAGAGTCCGGATTTTTATGTAAAATCGAAATTTTGCCGTCTATAATTTGGAAAACTCGTTGGTTTTTTGCAATAGACTGACTTAAGAATTTCGAAGAGCTAAATATGACGATACAATATCACCATATTTGCCAAATAATAGATAACAAAATTTTGATGTTGCATAAAAATCCGGGATCTACATATCATTGAGCTTAAACTATAATTGGACAGCACTGATTGTTATGTAAAAAGTTTGGCTCTGTTTTTTTGTCAATTGTCTGCAAATTTGTCCACTAAGGAACTGGGCTATATTCTCACAAATCAATAAGTGCTGCCCGATTCACTTTGAAGCTCAATGATAAGGAATCTCCTTTTTATAGGCGAGTCCGAACGGCGTGACGCAGAGCGACACCTCTTTAGGGAGAAGTTTTTTACATGGCAAAATGCCTCACAAATGTCGCCAGCATTAGGAGGGGATAACCACCGCTGAAAAATTGTCTGATTGCCCTGCCAGGATTCGAACCCAGGCGTTCAGCGTTTTAGGCGGACATGCTAACCTTTGCGCTACGGTGGCCTCTCTTTGGCTCTGTTTCTTAGTGGATTGTTCAGAATTTGCAACTTGAAAACTTTTGGAGTATGTTTTAGATTTGACGCGGGTTTGAATCCTAACACTATGAACAAATTTTCAGCTACAAAACTTTTTTGCCAAGAAGTGGCGCAACTTCTTCCAGCCTCTGTGTGACAAAGAAGGCCCTTATCATTGGGCTTCAACTTGAATTGGAAGGCAGTCATTGACATGAGAAAGTTCTGCCATTTGGCCCAAGACCTTTTTTTAAGGAATCGCCTTTATAAAAAGGTCTTGATTCAAATTCCAAATTTTGGAAAAAAATCTCAATAAAAAAATCAAAATATTTAAATTTTTTTGTCAAAAAAGATTTTAAGATAAATAGTTGAAAAGAATTTTATTTTTTTCCAAATATTTTGTCTAAGTCTAATTATTGTACAAAATTTTATTTTCATTGTTTGAAAACAGTTTTCGAGGAAAATTACATTTTGTCATTTCATATTCACATGATTTTTTATAAAAACTAAATTAAATTAAAAAGCGTGCAAAGTTTGGCCGGGCCGAATCTTACGTCGCCTCCACCATGGATAGCATTTGTCAAGTTCTTTGAATGACTTTTTCAAATAGAAAAACGTCACCTACAAAATTTCAGTCAATTCGAGTAATAATTGCGCCCACCAGAGGCTCAAAAAGTCAAGCTGGGAGATCGGTTTATATGGCAGCTATATCAGGTTATGTACCGCTTTAAACCATATTTGAAACAGTTGTTGCAAGTCATACCAAAACGACATATGAAAAATTTCAACCATATTGGATAAGAATTGCGCCCTCTAGAAGCACAAGTAGTCTAATCGTGAGATCGGTTTATATGGCGGCTATATAAGGATTTGGACTAATTTAGACTGTACTTTACACAGTTGTTGAAAGTCAAAATAAAAAAAAACTCCATGCAAAATTTCGGCTAAATCGGATAAGAAAGGCGCCCTCTAGAAGCTCAAGAAGTCATGACACAAGAACGGCTTGTATGGCAGCTATACCGATTTCAACCATTCATTGCACAATTGTTGGGAGTCATACCAGAACACTTCTTGTAAAGTTTCAGCCAAATCGGATAGAAATTGTGCCCTCTAGAGGCTCAAGAAGTCAGATCGGTTTTTATGGCGGTTATGTTGGGAGCTATAACAGAACATTGTGTGCAAAATTTTAGCTAAAATGGAAAAAAATTACGGCTTCCAGGGGCTCAAGAAGTCAAATCGGGAAATTGGTTTATATGGGAGCTATATCAGGTTATGGACTGATTTGAACTATACTTCACACAGTTGTTGGGAGCCATAACAGAACATTATGTGCAAAATTTTAGCTAAAACGGACAAAAATTACGGCTTCCAGGGGCTCAAGAAATCAAATCGGGTAATTGGTTTATATGGGAGCTATATCAGGTTATAGACCGATTTGAACTGTACTTGGCACACTTGTTGGCAGTCATAACGTAACACCATATGCAAACTTTCAGCCAAATCGGTTAAAAATTGCGGCTTGTTAGGACCCAAGAAGTCAAATCGGGAAATCGATTTATATAAGAGCTATATCAGGTTATAGACCGATTTGGATCATACTTGGCACTGTTGTTGGAAGTCGTAATAGAACACCACATGCAAAATTTCAGCCAAATCGGTTAAAAATTGCAGCTTGTAGGGACTCAAGGAGTCAAATCGGGGGATCGGTTTATATGGGAGCTATATCTAAATCTGAACCGATATGGCCTATTTGCAATCCCCAGTGACCTACATCAATGTTAAGTATCTGTGCAAAATTTCAAGCGGCTAGCTTTACGCGTTCGTCCGCTTTGGTGATTTCGACAGACGGAAGGACATGGCTAGATCGACTCAAAACGTGCAGACGATTCAGAAAATATATACTTCATGGGGTCTTAGACGTGTATTGCGAGGTGTTACAAACGGAATGACTAGATTAATATACCCCCATCCCATGGTGGTGGGTATAAAAATCAAAATTTTCGGAAAAAATTTATTTTTTTTTTAATTTTCTACAAAATTTTTATGAAAATCTATTTTCAAGAGAGATAAGGCTTAGAAAATTCTACAATAATTTTAAAAATTTTTTTTATGAAACTTTTACGACTTTCTTCTAGATTTTGGAAAATTTCCTTTAAAAAAATCGATAAATTTTCAAATTTTTTTTTTATGAAATTCGATAAATTTTTTAAAAAAAAAATGTATGTTAAAGCTTAGCAAAATAAAAAAATGGTTTACAGTTTTCTTTGAAAAAAAATCGTTGAATATTCCATCAATACTAAACCTACGTCAAAGAGACCAATTTTTAATACTACTCCAAAAATGCCAAATTCAAGACATAAAAATGCTTGAGCCAGTTTTTCGGTATAATATGTCCAGTTTTGACAATTATAATAAGTTTAGAGAATCATAAAAAATAAAAAAAAAATCCAAACCGGTAAACATGTTGGTCGTTTTGTAGCATTCAGGACTTCTTCATTATGGTCTGTGGCATACATACTAGCACATAGTTTACTAAGGTAAATGGCTAATTTTTTTTATTGAAATCAGGTAATTAGAGACCTCAGCTAGTGATGCTGCCGTTTAATTTAAAAATGTTTGGAAATATCTTTTATGACCATTTAATAGTAGCTTGTGCACACATTTGGTTTGTTTGTTTTCGCTCTTCCCCAACTAACTAACTGACTGACTAACTAACTGTGCTGGAAATGCAAATTGTCTAGGCCATAAAAGTTTATGGCATTTTAAATTTCACAAAATTCATATCATCATCTCGAACAACGCATTGATTGGCTCAAAACTTCTGCGTGTTTTTTGAAAAATTATTTTTAATTAACATTTTGACCATCGTATGATTGAATGTGGCATACTTTGTTGGCCAGCCAACCTGTTTCTGTAAAGTGGCAGGGGGTATTTGGGAGCAACCTGCACTGATTCGATTAGTCTTGAAAACTGGTCTGAATTTCAAATATTTCCAAAATTTAAGTTTGAAGAGAGACGTAATTTTTTCAAAATTAACATATTTTTATGTTTTGTTATGTTGAATTACAATTCAATTATAGTTTATGATGTGGAAAATTATTTTACAAAATTTTTAATCCGTTGATGATGTTGATGTTATTGAAAACGCCATGGAATTCAATGTCAAAAGAAACTACAGCTGATGTTGAGATAGGTCAGGCAATATGTTGTTGTCAGGTGTTACAACATTGAAAGGTAGGAGCATAGAGAGGAAATTTTTTTTGATTACAACAGCACACAGAATATATTATAATAAAAATGCATCGTATTCCTTCTGTTCCCATTTATTATGATTGCAAAGGACTCTGAAATAAACCATATATTGCAAATTATGTCTACGTTATTCCTACTGATCCTTTCTAGTGTGTCCCTATTGAACCTTTCTATTGTCCTTTTAAAGGAATCTTGAATTGATAATAGTTTTGTTTCCGATTATAACTAAAAAACGTTAAATATATGCATTGAATTCCTACTGTCCAAATCTATTAAATATGTAGAAGTATATAGAAGTTATATATACCTTTTTTCATTTCAACAATAACTCGCCATTATGTTTACGAAATTCCTAATAATCCTATCTATAAGCAAACAAAGTCTTACAAAGATTGATTTTAGCAACACATCCGTAATGCAGCTTAATCGCTTGTAATTTGTGAACCTACAAAATCTTTTAGCGAAAAAAATCTTAAAATTCACTTACGTTGCGTCTCCACTAATCTCCATATGTTCTAAAGGCCAAAACAGAATGAGCGTGTTGAGCTTTGGTTTTGAACGTCGCGTTAAAAAATTCATCTTTGCAAATAAATGTGCAAAAAGTGGCTCGCAAACAGATTATAACTTTGACGTCTAAAAAACTATGTAGTTCACGTGTGACAACATAGAATGACGCTCGCTTTCAAGCGCCAAAGTTGAAACTTTTCCGCGTTACTATTGTGGAATTTGTATGCAGAGTTGCTTTTTAGCAACTTGACGCTTAAAAACAAAACTCAACGCGCTCATTTTGTTACGGCCTTAAGTGCGTTGAGCTTTAGTTTTGAGCGTCGCGTAAAAAAATGCAACTCTACAAAAAATACCACAAACGCAACGCGCAAAAGTAAACGAATTTTCAACTTTGACGACTAAAATCGAGCGTCATTCTATGTTGTCATACGTGAAATGGTGCTTTAAGGCGTCAAAGTTAAAAATTGTTTAACTTTTGCGCGTTACTTTTAGACATTTGTTTGCAGAGTTGCATTTTTCGACGTGACGCTCTTCAACACGCTCATTCTTTTTAGGTCATGAGCGCGTTGAGCTTTGGTTTTGAGCGTCGCATCGAAAAATGCAACTCAGCAAATCAATTTTACAACTGAAATCGAGCATTGTTCTGTGTTGCCTACCTAAAAGCGTTTTTAGACGCAAAATTTAAAAATTGTTTGACTTTTGTACGTTGCTTTTTTTGGCAAATGTTTGCAAAGTTGCATTTTAAACGCAATGCTCAAATACAAATCTCAATGCGCTCATTCTATTTTGGCCTTAAAGGAATTGTTTTAATATAAGGCCCAGAATGCACCTCAAGCGAAATTTTCCCTTACAAACACATGGTGACAAAAAATTATGCATTCACTTAGTCAATCTGCCACACTTTTTTGTTGATAGGGTACGCATTTATCAAAATTAAATGTTATTTTGTATTAATACATCCATTATGTTGTGGAAGCTATAATAAAAGCAATAGTTTTCTTGCAATGAATAAAAAAATATATTCAATCCTTTCAATGTCACCCTGTAACACAAAGCAAACCGAACATAACGCTTAGGATATGCCAAAGCATTTAGTTTGGCAACGAAAATTTCATATGAGGTGCATAAAAGCAAATTTTCCATCTCTTATAATGCTCCGTAAACGGTGTACTAGTTACTGCACAACATCACCCACTATGCGTCACGTGTTCCACTAATTTCCTTTTAAATTATTTCACCATGTTTGTACACTCGACTGACTTGAAGCCATGAGGGGTCATGATCAGAAAACGAGTTTAAATGCCTCTGTCAACATTTTGTTGTGTTTTTATTTTTTGCAATTGTTATGCATGAATTTGTAACGTTCATTGTTTTTGTTTGTAAAACCAAACAAAATCGTTCACTAACACACTACCAGCAGTAGGCATAAATGTTCACAAACATCATACACTCACATCAAGGGGGTTATGTGTGTTTGTGAAAGATTTATTCCCCATTGGATTTTATCGCCACTCAATTCGTATGCGAAATAAATCAAAAGCAAAGATACCCTAACTTAAGACGTAATTAACGATAAACAGCCTATATACCAGCAACAAAAAGTCAAAGAGGATGGGGTATTGAAAAATGGAAAAAAGACCAGAAAAAAAACCAAAAACTCCAAAAAAAAAAATCCCATAACAAAAGAAAAGATGTATGACCAGAGCATAACAGAGAAAAAAAGAACCAACTCTATGTGGTAAAAGAATAAACAAATCAAAATCACATTTCTGGGATAGATGGTGGTGGTGGTGTGGACAAGTAAGGCGCAAAGGAAGCAGGTTTTAGTTCTTTTTTTGCGTTTGCACCTCTTTTCTTTTCTCCTTTCTTGTCGTCTTCTTTCCTTGGGGACTCACGCGATTGTCTTGGATGTCGTCACAAACCAGGTTCACAGACAATAACAGACTGTGTAATGGTGGCGGACTACTACAGGATGGCTTAGTGGCCAGTAGGAAGTAGAGTTGCCAAAGCAAGGCAGGAAATTGTATATTTTTTTTAGGGAAAAATGTGCCAAAATACTTTTATTTAAGACCTATCTGGATAAAATACCAGTGCAAAGTTGTACCGGTAAATAAATAATAATAAACCACTACTCGTAATTTGCACTAAATAGTACTAAAACTAAACCCAGCAACTAATAGCCAATACCTCTAAAACTCGTCACTCGATTCATTAGCCAAGTCATCGAAATAGGCTGATTTTAAACAGTAAATAGAACTGTTTTTTTTTAGTTTATTGACACCTAAAAACTTGCATGCTATATTTCTACAATATTTTCCCGCAAAATGATCTTGTTCTCTTCCAAATTTCCTCTTTAACTTGAATTCCCTAACAGCAACACTCATCACATGCCTTGCTTTCGCTGTTTAAGTTGGGGAGGAGTTGCCACAGCCGGCCCAGCCGGCGCAAACACAAGATACAATTCGTAGAACAAAAACGAATTACGTAGAAGACAACAAGAACAACAGCCAAATCGGCCAAAGGCAGCGACCGACAAACATAACACAAATTTCAATCCACCATGAGTCGGTGTTTAGGTGTAATTGTGTGTGTGAGTTTTGGGCAGGCATGTGTGTTTACAAGAGTTTGAAAGTTTTGTTTTGCGGAGTGCAAAAGTCTTTTAATACCTGCATGCTGGTGTTGTTATTGTTGTTGCCGGATATTCTCAATTCCTTTCCAAATTTCGAACAACAAATTTTGTTTAAACTCTCACAACACTCTAAGGCACAACAATGCATACACAGATAATGAGTGCGAGCGGCTCCTATGACTCCTGGTGTCTAGTTGCTTTTGCTTTTGTTGAGGGGGGTTGCGGACGGGGATCGACTTGCCTTCTTTCTAATCAGAGTTGTGTTTGTTTTGTTGTCTTTTTTTCTGTTGGTTTAAAACAATGTGAGCCGAGTGTTTGTTCTTGGCTGGGCTGTTTGACGAAATTCTAGGAATTCAATTGAACACTAAAGCTGGGGTTAACATGATATCTCCCTCTCTCTCTCTCTCTCTCTCTTTTCAACTCAACTATTGAACGGTATTTTTTTTGGCATTTACAGTTGGGGGAATGATTGTTTGTTTGTTTGATGGTATGGTTAATCATTTCATGAGGGCGATCCATTATAAGTGAGGTCTGTTTATGTTAGGAGTGTTTCCACTATAAGAATGTCACTTCATTGACTAAAAGCGCATAACTACGGTGCTATTAGGCATTTTTTATCCGGATAAAAAAGTGTTTATAGGCAAAAGTAAAGGCTTTCATCTGAGCTAGCAAGGGAAAAGAAAATTCAGATATAAATATGAAAAATTTAATAAATTGTACAATTTTTTTGACTATTTTCATAGTCTCCATCCAAAGTTGGAGGAATACTAGGGTGTACATGTTGTAGTCTCCATCCAAAGTTAAGGGTATACTAGGGTGTACTTTTATTTATAATTTAGGATTATTCGATTAATCGTTTATTTGAAAATTCAAGTCTAATGATTAACCGAACAAGACCCAAAGAGTTTGACAATTAATCGATTAATTGTTTATCATGTCTAATAAAACAAAATGGGATATTTTTTTAGATCTTATCCTTCAAATATTTCTCATATGTTTATGAATATCGATTCGAATTGTGTATAGGGGAGGGGCAAACGGATGCGATTTATTTTATCTCCTTTTCGAACTAAAGTAAAATATTCTAATCCCAAACGAATGAAATTTTACCCAAGTAGTGCCCAAATGATCAAAATATGCAGACAAATGACTCAAATCATATGTTTTAAGCCTTTTAACCTCCAAAAGATTAATCGATTTACCGTCCTCAATTATTCGATTATTTGAAAATACGTAATTTTCAATTGTTCGATTATTTAAAAGGTCATAAATAATCGATTTAAAATAAATTTGGCATAAAAACTTCTCTGAAGATTTGCAATACCCATGGCAAGTATAATCAAAATCGGTCTATAATCTGATATAGCTTCCATACAAACCGAACGCCCAATTTTATATCTTGAGCCTGTAGAGAGCACAATTCTTATCCGATTTGTTTAAATTTCGGCAGGATGACATTTTCTATGACCTCCATTATCGATTCTTAGTATGGTCTGTATTGGTCCGTAACCTGATACAGCTCCCTTGTAAGCATATCTTTCGATTTTACTCTTAGAGCCTCAAAAGGGCGCAATTTTTATTAGATTAGGTACAACTTTTGAACGATGATTTCTGTTAAGACCTCTAAAATGTAAGCCAAATATGACCCGGATCGGTCTATAAGCGTACATAGCTCCCATATAAACCGATCATTCGATTTTACTTCTGAATCTTCTAGAGGGCGCAAGTGTGTAAGCAAAGAAAGGTTCCCCAGAAAAGTTTAAGCCCCCCACTACGTTGTTTTTAAAAAGGTTTACGAAATTTTTTGCTTCTAAAAGGGATTTAGCCTCCACCGCCAGACAAATGGACTGAGGTTTTCAAAGGTGGTTTTCCCCTCCTAATGCTGGCAACATTTGTGAGGTACTATGCCATGTAAAACTTCTCTCCAAAGAGATGTCGCTCTGCGGCATGCCGTTCGGACTCGGCTAGAAAAAGGAGGCCCCTTATAATTGAGCTTAAAACTTAAATCGGACTGCACTCGTTGATTTGTCAGAAGTTTGCCCCTGTTCCTTAGCGGAATGGGCAAAATTAGCTATTTGCAATTACAAGGAAGAAAAACACAATACTTAGCCTTTTTTGTATGTAGGAAATAACATAAGGTCTTATTACAATATATTGAGGTTTTCCAAATGGCATGAACATGTTGACTATACACCTAAACTAATCATATATCATGCCATACACTAGTTGATGGTATAAAAAGAGCTCTTAAATTGCCTTGTTTATAGTTATAAATAAAAAATAACTAAAATTTGTCTTCTAGAAATCTTTCATTGCTTTAAAATCCGCTAAAATTACAACATTCCTCTAAACGAGTTCCATCACCCTACTACACCACATGTCATGCCAGGCATTGTATGGAAATTTGCAAAAACGATTTTCGCCGCAAACTTTCAAAACTAGTGCGGGTGGTGGTAATGAGAACAACAATAACAACAACAACAATCCACAAAAAAATCCCAACTGTTTCATTGCAAAGGTAAAGCAGCAGCCATTGGTACTCTGCAATGAATGGGTTTGTTGTGAGTGTTGAATAAAAAAATAGCTCTCTTGCTCTCCTTGGCCGATTTACGGTAAATCTCTTTTGGCAGTGTGACAATGTGAGAGTGAGAACTAAATTCCCCACAAAACATGAGGTGAAAATCAAAGAAGGCAAAGAAACATGTGTGAGAGCAGGAAAAAGAGAGCAAGTGAGAGAGTGTTGAGTTTTAGCAGCCTTATGTTGCTCATGGGGGTGTTGTTTGTTTTGTAAAATTGAAATGAATAAGCAATGGCCATTGTTGTTAGTGTTTCTCTTTTTATTGTTGTTGTTTTTTTTCAAGGGGGAGTAAGCACAGCCTGTAATAGGTACATTAAAGGGAGAGTAGCAATTTTCACCACAGGATATTGTCATCACATGTGCTGCTTGAAATTTGTACCTTGTTATATTTGGTAATACTTTGATTTTCACACGTTTTGCCTGCAAGTTTTTGGCAAACCAAGCGAATTGGTTTTTTATTATTGAATAAAAGGGGAGGTGAGAAGAGAGCAAAGGCAGCAGCTTGAGTTTTCTGCCTGGCTCTGATGGCCCATAACTAAGAATAAAACTGTCAGTTTGACATAAAGAGTCATCGTTTTAAGACACAAAAAAAAGCAAGGAAAAAGCGGCAAAGAAAAAAATTCGGAGTATTTCGCAAAAATTAAAATTGTGAAATCAGAATATTGAATAATAAAAAAGTTAGTTAACAATAAAACCTAGTTTAGAAAAAAAAAAAAAATAAAAATAGTTTTTGATAATTTATATTTTTTTCTCTTTTCATTGCAGGTGTTAAAGTTGTGTGGAAAAAATCTGTAAAAATTTATAAAAAAAAAAATTAAATATCAATCAACGGTCTTTTATCATCTCATTTTCGACTAAAGAAGACCCGCCACTTACTGTGCAAACATAAGAAAACCAATCCATGCTATAACAACAAAAATTGTTTTGTATATATTCCAGCGTTATAGGGGCTATATGTGCTCTCGAGTTTGTTTTTGGAAGAAATAAAATTCATCACGTTTAATAACCAAACGAGTTAAAGTTAAATCTGTTGTTCTCTTCTGCTGGTTCTGTAGACCAAAAAGTCAAATAACAAAATAACCCAAAACAACAACTACAACAAGAAAATAAAAATCAACATCAACAACAACATCATCATCATCATCAACGTAAAAAACATTATCGTCAAACCAAAACAACCCACTGCCCGCGTTTCCATTGAAAAGAGGTATTACAAAAGTTTTAAAAAAGCAACATAAAACAACAACAACAACAACGACCATACAAATTGTAGGAACATAATTATAAGTGCTGCTCAACTTTAAACCAAGAGCCAGAAAGAGAGAGGGAGAGAGATAAAGTTCAAAGGAAACACATCGACATCAACATCACACACACACACACACCATAACAACATCAACAACAAAACAGAATCCCCCAAGATTTGCCTTTTTTATGCCGCTTATCTTGGTCCTCTCGTCTCTCCATTAAATGTTCAACGTTCTATGTTTGTGTTCAATTTAAGTGTTTCAAATGAATTAAAGCAAAAAATTTAAAGAAAAAGCTAAAAAGTTGCGAGCAACCTCAAAAAAGAAGAAAAATTAAGGAGAAAAATATAAAAAAAATTAAAGCCGCTACCAATGAAGCCAAGCCTATAAAATCATATTCAAGTGTCTAAAGTGAAAGAAATTTTTTCTTAAAAAAATTGGTTTTTCCCAACCATCCATAGGCTTTAAAATAAGTGAGTGCAACGAGTCTATCGTTAAATTAAGAAAAATTTTTGCCGCTGCAAGTGTTTCCAGAGAATCGCACCACAATTTTCACGAATATGCTATTCGAAAATCCCGCTGTAGCTGCCAAGCTACCGTTCCCGTATAATGTGCCACCGCCGTTGCAGGCAGCCGCTGCGGCAGCAGCTGTTCCAAATTTAAGGTGAGTGGAAAACATTTTTTTAACAGAAAAAAAGGTTAAAATATAAGAAAAATTTTAAATAAAATAAAAAAGAACAACAAAGTAAAAAAAAAATAATTAAAAAAAACCCTATAAAATAATGTGAATGTGAAGCAGATAGGAAAGTAAAAAAAAACAGCAAGGAATGGCAAAAGACGGGCGGTGTCGACTTTATAATACCCTACACCTACCCTATAGGTACAAAGTGGGAGCTATATCTAAATCTAAACCGATTTGGACCAAACTTCTCAGATATTGTGGAAGCATAGAGAAAAGCGTTGTACAAAATTTTGGCAAGATTGGTCAATAAATGTGCTTGCAGTGGCCCTATAAGTGAAAATCGGGCGATATACATATCCGGTAGCTATATCCAAATCTGAACCGATATGTCCCATTTAAAATTCCCAATGACCTACATCGATAACAGGTATCTGTGCAAAATTTCAAGCGGCTAGATTTGCGCGTTCGACAGCTATCGTGTATCGACAGACAGACGGACCAAAATTACTTGATCGACTTAGAATGTCGAAACGACTTTATGGGGTCGCAGATCAATATTTTGAGTTATTATAAACGGTTATATATACCCCCATCCCGTGGGTATAAAAACAAATTATGAAATATATAAAAAGTTTAAAATATATAAAAATTATAAAAATAGTACGCAAATGTAAATTTGCCCATGACCATTCTATTTGGAACAGAGGCAAACTTCTCACATATCAATGAGTGCTGTCCAATTCAACTTTAAACTCAATGCTTAGTGACCTTATTCTTAAAGCCGAGTTCGAACGGCATTCCTCAAAAGACTCCTCTTTGGGTAGAAGGTTTTACATGGCATAGTACCTCACAAATGTCGCCCGCATTGAAAGAGGATAACCATCGCTGAATAATTTTTTCTATTGTTCTCACCAGTATTGAAATACATATGTTCAGACATGCTATCCTCTACGCTATAGTTGCCTCCAAGATCAAAATCAGGCTATATATTTTCCTAAAAAGATTTTTTATCCTTGCAATTTTGGTATAAATCATCCAAGATTTTTTATCTTTGAAATTTTTTGCATAAAAATTCCAATTTTACTATTAATATTTGCGTGCACACATAACTTAAGCCCTTTTACACCGCTGCTTACAGTTCTAGGCACCACAACGAAATGGCCCTTATGAGATTATCAATTATTTTGTACAAATTATAGTACTTTTAGTGCAAAATGCCTTTTATTAATAATACGTATACGCACTAGGGTACTACAAATTCAAAATTTAGTTTTCCTAGGAAAAATAGCTGCACACAAGAAAACTTTTTGGAACTTCAAATATACTGTGATTATTGCTAATTGTCCTAGTTTTGGGGTTATTGATATCAATTCTGTGAGCCATACATTTCCTAATTTGAAAAATTTTTCATAACTGTCTGTCTCAAAAATTCTGAATATTAGTAACCTGTTTCATGCACACATGACTAAATATTTTTTAAACTGCTACTGACAGCTCTAAGCAGTATAATGAAATTGGCTTTATGCTGTTATCAATTACTTTGTGTAAACTTTGGTAATATTATTTCCAAATATTGTTTACCATTAATACTCATATGCTCTAGGGTACCAACAATTAAAAATTAAATATGGAACAGGAAAAAAGTGTGCAGCTTTTAGGGATTTTATGTACAATGTGATTGCTGCAATTTATTTTACTTTTAGTGTTATTCATATCAATTTGTTTAGCCATAAAATTTTTTGTTTTATTTTATATCAGAAACAAGGCTGAACACAGTATAATTTGTGTTGTACAATGAATGCAAAGATTTTAGGAAGTACATACTTTGTCCGGCCCGGCCACAATCATTGCTCTATAAGTAGCCCATCCTGAATTCTTTAGAAAATACCAAGAGTTATGGATATCAATACTCTGATCTTCAAACTTCGTAATTCAAGGACATTTTTATGTTTTTCTTAAAAAATCTGAATACTAGTAAGCCTTTTTTGTGCACACATGACTTAGAGCTTTTTTGACTGCTACTTACAGTTCTTAGCTACACAATGAAGTTGCCTTTATGCATTTATCAATTATTTTGATCAAGTTATGGTTATTTTATTGCTAAATGTCGTTTATTATTAATACTCATACGCTCTAGGGTACCAAAATTTAAAAATTCACTTTTCCTAGGAAAAAAGCTGCACACAAAGAAACTTTCAAGGATTCTAAGTAAACTTGAATTACTGCTAATTATTCTACAAATAGCGTAATTCATATCAATTCGCTGAGCCATGATTTTCTAAAGTTTATCTAATTGAAGAAAATATTATGTACCTGCAACAAATCGGGACTCAGCACAAGGAGCTTTGCATAATAAATGTGAAGATGTGGATGTGAAGATCTGAAGGGGAAGTTGTTTTAGTTTCTAGTTCCCTAGCTTTTGATTTGATTTAGAGTTTTAAAGCTTATAACATTATCATACATTTTTATTTATATGTGTTTTTTATATATTTTATTTTTTAATAACATTCTTGACCTGCTGCCTTATACTAAATCTCATTTTATGTGTTTATCATACCTCAAGCAGCTTAAGATTTCAGTTGCACTTTGAAAATTGAAATGAAAAACAAAAAACACAAAACCAAGCAAAAAAAAGCAAAATCAATTTGCTGAGCCATAATTTTCTAAAGTCGATCTAATTCAAGAAAATATTATGTACCTGCAACAAAGCTGAACACAGTATAATAAACTTTGTACCATTCATTGTACAAAACATACTTTGTCCGGCCCGGCAACAATCATTGCTTCATAAGTAGCACACCCTAAATTCTTTAGAAAATCCCAAGAGTTATGGATATCACTATTCCGAGCTTAAAGTTTCCAAATTCAAGGAAATCTTTATGTTTTTCATAAAAAATCTGAATATAGGCAATCCTTTTTTGTGCACCCATGACTAAGAGCTTTTTTTACTGCTACTTACAAATTCTAGCTACACAATGAAGTTGCCCTTATGCATTTATCAATTATTTTGAGCAAGTTATGGTCATTTTATTGCTAAATGTCGTTTATTATTAATACTCATACGCTCTAGGGTACCAAAAATTAAAAATGTTCTTTTCCCTAGGAAAAAAGCTGCACACAAGGAAACTTTTAAGGATTTTAAGTAAACTTGAATTACTGCTAATTATTCTACAAATAGCGTAATTCATATCAATTCGCTGAGCCACAATAAGTTGATCTAATTCAAGAGAATATTGTGTACCTGCAACAAATCGGGCCTCAGCACTAGGTGCTTTGCATAATAAATGTGAAGATTTGAAGGGGAAGTTAATTTAGTTTCTAATTCCCTAGCTTTAGATTTGCTTATAACATTATCATTCATTTTTATTTATATGTGTTTTTTATATATTTTATTTTTTAATAACATTCTTGACCTGCTGCCTTATACTAAATCTCATTTTATGTGTTTATCATACCTCAAGCAGCTTAAGATTTCAGTTGCACTTTGAAAATTGAAATGAAAAACAAAAAACACAAAACCCCACAAAACTTGGCCTTATATTGGCAGCCCGGCAACAATCATTGCTCCATAAGTAGCACACCCTGAATTCTTTGGAAAATACAAAGCGTGTTGTTTTATAATTTGTTACGATTACAAATTGTTCCAATACAAAGCATATTAATTGCAAATATTGTTGAGTTTTTTTTTTCTCACTCATTGCCCTGGTCGTCTTTATCTCAACGACGCCAAAGTAATTTATGCGAGTTTGATATTCTCGTTTGCATTGACAATGTCTCGAACGAGCGTTACAAAAAACTGTAGAGAGATTTGCTTTTGTTTTTTTTTTGAATTCACTTTTGAACTTCAAGTTGGATAAGCTTTGTATTTAAGCCAAACATACGTGCGATAAATAACGAAATATGAAACAAATCAACAGAAAGAAAATTTCTATAATAAATTTCCTGTGATTGCCTCCATTCATTCAAGTTTGCTATAAATAATGGTATAAAAATATGAAAAATAAATTTTCTGAGTAATTTCATTGATTTATTCACTTTACAAAGTGAATAAAAATAGAATCTCGTTAGAATGGAAGGAAAGCAAAGGCAAGTGTTTTACGGATTATTTGCCAAAGCAAAGTTCATCCATATTCAACAGCACTTTGTGATTGATTTACTTATGGGCTAGACGGTTGTAGAATTTAATATTACTTTTAGGGAAAAATGTATAGAGATAAACTCTTTAGGGAAATTTCGTTGAAATTTTTTCTTTCATAATAATTTCATTGAAATTTTGTCTTTAGTGGAAATTTGAAATAAATATATGCCCATAAAAGAAAATTTAGGGGTATATTTATTTGCCATTCATCATTCATACTTCGAAATATCCATTTCCAACCCTTTATAGTATGTAAAAATTTACGGCTATCTTGTCATGTCCGTCCGCATGCCCATCCATTCGTCCGTCTGTTGAAATCACGCTACGGTCTTTAGAAATACATACAGTCGAAACCGCATAACTGTAATTAGTGAAAAATACCGCTTAAGTGCAACTTAATGGAAAAAACAGTCTTTTTTGGTGTTGAATTCGAATTGCAATTGAAATTGCATAAGTGAAACTCGCTTAACTGCAAATATCGCTGAACTGAAAAAGTTTCTACACCCCAAATTCCGTTTATATATGAAACCAAAATCGCATTAGTGGAAAAGTAATTTCTATGGAAAACCATATGGATTTTTAAAAATTTGCGTCATCGCCTATGATTGTCTCTGACCCTCTGTAGTGAAAAATACCGCTTAAGTGCAACTTAATGGAAGGAACCAATCTTTTTTAGGGTTGAATTCGAATTGCAATTGAATTCGCATAAGTGAAACTCGCTTAACTGAAAAGTTTTTACACCCCAAAATCCGTTTTTATATGAAACCAAAATCGCATTGGTGGAAAAGTAATTTCTTTGGAAAACTATATGGAGTTTCAAAAATTTCCGTCATCGCCTATGATTATCTCTGACCCTATGTAGTGAAAAACACCGCTTAAGTGCAACTTAATGGAAAGAACCAGTCTTTTTAGGTGTTGAATTCGAATTGTAATTGAATTCGCATAAGTGAAACTCGCTTAACTGCAAATATCGGTGAACTGAAAAAGTTTCTACATCACAAATTCCGTTTTTATATCAAACCAAAATCGCATTAGTGGAAAAGTAATTTCTATGGAAAACTATATGGAGTTTTAAAAATTTGCGTCATTGCCTATGATTGTCTCTGACCCCATGTAGTGAAAAACACCGCTTAAGTGCAACTTAATGGAAAGAACCAGTCCCTTTTGGTGTTGAATTTGAATTGCGATTGAATTCGCATAAGTGAAACTCGCTTAAATGCAAATATCGTTGAACTGAAAAAGTTTCTACATCCCAAATTACGTTTTTATATGAAACCAAAATTGCATTAGTGGAAAAGTAATTTCTATGGAAAACTATGTGGAGTTTTAAAAATTTGCGTCATCGCCTATGATTGTCTCTGATCCTCTGTAGTGAAAAATACCTCTTAAGTGCAACTTAATGGAAAGAACCAATCTTTTTTGCTATTGAATGCGAATTGCCATTGAATTCGCATAAGTGAAACTCGCTTAACTGCAAATATCGCTAAACTGAAAAAGTTTTTACACCCCAAATTACGTTTTTATATGAAACTAAAATGGTATTAGTGTAAAAGTAATTTCTATGGAAAACTATATGGAGTTTTAAAAATTTGCGTTATCGCCTATGATTGTCTCTGACCCTCTTTAGTGAAAAATACCGCTTAAGTGCAACTTAATGGAAAGAACCAGTCTTTTTTGGTGTTAAATTTGAATTGCAATTGAATTCGCATAAGTGAAACTCGCTTAATTGCAAATATCGCTAAACAGGAAAAGTTTTTACACCCCAAATTCCGTTTTTATATAAAACCAAAATCGCATTAGTGGAAAAGTAATTTCTAAGGAAAACTATATGGAGTTTTAAAAATTTGCGTCATCGCCTTTGATTGTCTCTGACCCTTAAAGAGTTCTACTGAGCATTGCTTTTCTTCAATTTAAGTTATTTCATACATAATTAGTGCGTTGTGGAGAAAATTTGCTCGCACTTATGCCCAAATCACTTAACTGGAAACTTATTTCGCTTATCCGAATTACGCTTAACCGAAAGTTACAGATAAGTGAAATCAATTTTGTGTTTTTTTAGCGTTTACTTATCCGGTTTCCACCATTTATTAAGCCAAACCTTTTTCCAGATTCTTTTTTTGTCCAAAGGCAAGTTCGAAGATGGGCTGCATCAGAGTATACTTTGATATTGCCTTTATATAGAATGATCTCCCGACTTTAAGTCTTGAGCCCATAAAAAGCGCATTCATTACCCGATTTCGTCGAAATTTAGGACGGTGAGTTGTATTAGGGCCCTCGACATCTGTACCGAGTATTATCCAGATCGGACTAGGCTTGAATATAGCTGCCATATATAGGGGCCATAATACGCGCAATTATTACGCGATTTCGCTGAAGTTTGGGGCAGTGAGTTGTGTTGGGCTCTCAATATCGTTTCGAATATGGTCCAGATCGGACTAGATTTGAATATAGCTGCCATATATACCGATCTCCCGATTCAAGGTATTGGGGCCATAAAAGGCGGGTTTCTTATCCGATATAGCTGTCATATATACCGACCCTTGATTAAAGGTCTTGGGTCCATAAAAGGCGTGTTTATTACCCGAATTGATCAAAATTTGGAACAACGAGTTTTGTTAGACCCCTCGACATCTACACCGAGTGTGGTCCAGATCGGAATATATATGGATATAGCTACCATATATGCCGTTCTCCTGAATTATGATTTTGGAGCGACAAAAGGCGCATTTATTACCCGATTTCACTAAAATTTGGCATGACGAGTTGTGTTAAACCCCTCGAAATCTGTACCGAGTATGGTCCAGATCGACCCATATATAAATATATATATTGATCCTGATTTATGGTCTTGGGGCCATAAAAGGCGAATTTATTACCCAATTTTGCTGAAATTTGGTACAGTGAGTTGCGTAACGCTCCTCCATATCCGTGTCGAGTATGGTCCAGATAGGCTTATATTTCAGTGTAGCTGTCATATATACCGATCTTCGGATTTAAGGTCTTGGCCCCATAAAAGGTGCATTTATTACCCTATTTCACTGAAATTTGATAGACCTCTCTGAATCAACACCAAGTATGGTCCAGATCGGACTATATATGGATATAGCTGTCGTATATACCGATCTCCCGATTTATGGTCTTGGGACCACAAAAGTCGCATTTATTGTACGATTTGCTGAAATTTGGCATATAGAGCTGTGTTAGATATCCATGCCCAATCTGGTCCAGATTGGACTATATTTAGATATAGCTGCCATATATACCGATCTCCCGATTTAAGGTCTTGGGGTCATAAAAGACGCATTTATTACGCAATTTCGTTGAATTTCGCCACAGTGAGCTATTCCAAACCCTTCAATATTCTTGGCAAATATGGTCCAGATTGGCCCCTCGACATCTGTACCCAGTATGGGCCCCTCGACATCTGTACCGAGTATGGTTGTGTTGCCCGTCTATGAATTGGCTAAATTCCGCCGCCGTTCTTTGACGGTTCCATTGATTTCAAGGCATAAACATATTGGGGTACTCCTTCCGCTCTTGCGGTTGTTCGTTTCTCTAAAGTGGCGCCCGAGCAGGGACCTGAGTTGAGAAACGAACAACCACTAGAAAATGAAAATGAAAACCACAATCTGTTTATCCCAGCACTACAAGAAGGTAAGTCCAAACTATGATTACTCTGCCCGTCCAGATCGGTCTATATTTGGTTATAGCTGCCATAAATGCCGATCTCCATATTCAAGATCTTTAGCCCATAAAAACGAATTTATTATCCGATTTGGCTGAAATTTGGCACAACGAGTTGTGTTAGGCCCTTCTATATCCGTGTCAAGTATGATTCAGATAGGATCATATTTACATATAGCCACCATATAGACTGATTTGGCGTTTGAAGGTCTTTTACTCATAAATGGTGTATTTATTATGAAAATTTGCTGCATTTGGGTGCAGTGAGAGGTATATGATCCCTACACCTATGTGTTCCGAATATGGTACAAATCGGGCTATATTTGGATATAGCTGTCATTTAGCCCAAACTCCCGGTTAACAATCTTTAAGAGTGAATTGTGTTAGATCACTCGACATCCGTGCCTAGTTTGGTCCAGGAGTAAGCAGGTAGTTGAATTTTTGTTATGCTTGGCATACCAGTGCCAGAGTCTTGGTTTCGTTTCTTACCAGAGGCAGCGATTTTTGGGCCAGAATAAACCAGTCTTTCCGAAATCTATCCACATTGGGATTTCGAATAAATTTCCAGCTTTCTAACATCTATACCACATCATAGGCTGAATAAGAGACTCAATTTTAAACAAACTTGCAGTAAAGTTACAGAATATGACAAACTTACCAATCATCCAACCAACCATCCAAACTAAACGCATTCGCAACGCACCAAGGAGTCATAGCTAAGCCAATACTCAATTAAAGGTGATAATCGATGCTAAGTAAAAAACATTTAAAAGTCATTAAAAGTCGCATATGGACACCAGCAAAGCGTTTTCCAAGCAAACCATTTGCTTACAACACCTTATAGAGTTGGCATTAAACGCAATAAAAACACAGACTTTTAGCCATATTAGTAAAAGCAAAAACAAAAAAAAAGGAAAAAAATGCAAATTTGCAGCGAAAACGAAACCACTTTTCAAACCAACAATCCAGACAACAGCCCACACGGAAATGTTTATGCAGTGACAGCAATCCCTCTACCCTGCCTACCCTACCTACCCATGGGACAGACAACGCCTTAATCATTGGCAAAATGCGAAAAGATTGACGACAAGATAAAAAGACTGGTTCTGGTTTGGTTTTGGATTTGGATTTTGTTACATTTAATGTACACCCAATACTTGCCATTGATCCAAGTGTACCAAGTGTTGAGTGCCTATATGCAAAGAGGTGTTATTTTGTATGACCAGATTGGTTAATGCAATTAAGGCGCCGCCTTTGCGATGCAGTCATAAATTAGGAACATGTAACAGAAATTCATTTAGAATTGCGTCCTAGCAGTCTAAGGTGTGATGTATTTCGACAGTCCCAAATTATCGCGAAATGGGTAATAAATGCGCCTTTTATGTGTCCAAAATTTAAAATCAGGAGCTCGGTCTATATAACAGCTATTTCCAAATTACAGATACAGATACAGATGCAGATGCAGATACAGATGCAGATACAGATACAGATACAGATACAGATACAGATACAGATACAGATACAGATACAGATACAGATACAGATACAGATACAGATACAGATACAGATACAGATACAGATACAGATACAGATACAGATACAGATACAGATACAGATACAGATACAGATACAGATACAGATACAGATACAGATTCAGATACAGATACAGATACAGATACAGATACAGATACAGATACAGATACAGATACAGATACAGATACAGATACAGATACAGATACAGATACAGATACAGATACAGATACAGATACAGATACAGATACAGATACAGATACAGATACAGATACAGATACAGATACAGATACAGATACAGATACAGATACAGATACAGATACAGATACAGATACAGATACAGATACAGATACAGATACAGATACAGATACAGATACAGATACAGATACAGAGACAAAGACAAAGACAAAGACAAAGACAAAGACAAAGAAAAAAACAGAGACAGAGACGAAGACAGAGACAAAGACAGAGACGATGACAGAGACAGCGACGAAGACAGAGACAGCGACGAATACAGAGATAGCGACGAAGACAGAGACAGCGACGAAGACAGAGACAGGGACAGAGACAGAGATAGAGACAGAGTCAGGGACAGAGACAGAGACAGACAGACAGACAAGCAGAGAGACAGACATAGATAAGGACAGGGACATAGACATAGACAGAGAAAGAGGCAGCGACAGACAAGCAGACAGACTGACATACAGACAGACAGATATAAGTTCGGCCAGGCCGTATATTGGGAACCCACCACCATGGATTCTGCTAAAAATTTATACAAAATAAATTTTGTTGAAGGGCATAATTTTATGGTTTTTTCGACCGTACTTGACACTTGACAGGAGGCCACCGTAGCGCAGAGGTTAGCATGTCCGCCTATGACGCTGAACGCCTGGGTTCGAACGCCAGGCGAGACCATCAGAAAAAATATTCAGCGGTGGTTTTCCCCTCCTAATGCTGGCAACATTTGTGAGGTACTATGTCATGTAAAACTTCTCTCCAAAGAGGTGTCGCACTGCGGCACGCCGTTCGGACTCGGCTATAAAAAAGGAGGCCCCTTATCATTGAGCTTAAAACTTGAAACGGACTGCACTCAATGATATGTGAGATGTTTGCCCCTGTTCCTTAGTGGAATGTGCATGGGCAAAATTTGTATTTGTACTTGACACAAGACTTGCGTCTTGTAAGGTCTCAAGAAGTCAAATCGGGAGATTTGTTTATATGGGAGCTATATCAGGTTATAGAACGATTCAGACTTGGCACAGCTGTTGGAAGTCATAACAAAAGACTACATGCAAAATTTCTGCCAAATCGGGCAAAAATTACGGCTTGTAAAAACTTAAAAAGTCAAATCTGAAAATCGGTTTATATGGGAGCTATATAAGGTTATAGACTGATTCGGACAATACTTGGTACAGTTGTTGGTAGTGATAACAAAAGACTACATGCTAAATTTCTACCAAATCGGCAAAAATTACGACTTCTAAGGGCTCAAGTAGTCAAATCGGGAGATCGCTTTACATGGGAACTATATCAGGTTATAGACCGATTCAGACTTGGTACAGCTGTTGGAAGTCATAACAAAACACTACATGCAAAATTTCTGCCAAATCGGGCAAAAATTACGACTTGTAAGAGCTCAAGAAGTCAAATCGGGAGATCTGTTTATATGGGAGCTATATCTGAATCTGAACCGATATGGCCAATTTGCAATCTACAATGACCTACATCAATGTTAAATTCCTGTGCGAAATTACAAGCGGCTAGCTTTACATGTTCGACCGCTATTGTGATTTCGACAGACGGACGGACGGACATGGCTATTTCGAATCAGAACGTCGAGACGAATGAAATCCAAATGTTTTTGTTTAAAAAATCTAAAAAAAATCAAAATTTTTTTTATTTGGGGGGGAATTTTGAAGATTTTTGTGTTCATTTTTGGGAATTCAAACTATGCAATGTTTATTCTATTCTTTTTTCTCGAAGAAGCATTTATCCTAGTTATGATTCATATCCTTCTTTGATAGTGGTAGGGTATTTAAAATTTATTTTATTTAAAAATAACTTTTTTTGTCAAAATATTCGAAAACTACATTGGCAAAAGATTAAATTTTTTTTTAAATATTTTTCTTTATTTTTTTTATTTATTTTTTTTGTATTTTTTTTTTATTTTTTTTTTTTATTTTTTATTATTATTTTTTTTTTTAAATTTTATATAACCTAGATCATTAACATTTGAAAGCCAAAAACCAATATTTGCTTAAAAATGTTTATTTTTGCATTATTTCCTATGGTTTGCTTACCTAATATGCGTTTTTTATGATTTTCCTTTGTGTGTGTGTGTGTGTGTCATGGAAATCCATTTATTTTCAAGACATTTTTGCCTAAGATTGACACATTTGTTTAAAAACAATCTTTAAAAGATATATTAGTAGCAGCAAAACAAATCCCAAACAACTATATTGTTTTAAAGTTGAAACAAACAAAAAAACAAAATGAAAAAAAAACGAAAATACTACTTAAAAATAAATTTAGTATTTCAATTGACACTAATAAATGATCACATGTGTGCTTTTCATTCAATGACTACTTTTTTTCTTCTTCTGTTTTTTTACGTTCAATTTTTTCATAATTTTTTTTTTCTGATGTTTTTGAAAGATATTTTTGTAAGAAAAAAAAAAAAACAGATAAGAAGGGGAAGAAATGAAGAAGAAAAAAAAAAACATATGCCCAAACCAATTTAAAACTGATGTTGCGTACAATTTGTCCGTCGTATGTCTTGTGTCTGTCCGTTATTACGTTTCTTTGTTCATACGTAGTCTGTCTTTCTGTTTATCTGTGT
The DNA here is from genome assembly GCF_963082655.1 of Stomoxys calcitrans. Taxonomy (NCBI): domain Eukaryota; kingdom Metazoa; phylum Arthropoda; class Insecta; order Diptera; family Muscidae; genus Stomoxys; species Stomoxys calcitrans. The sequence goes on from NC_081553.1 coordinate 222,956,296, forward strand.
GTCCGTCTGTCTCTATGCGTTTGTCGCTTTACCTACACTAGGTATGTGGCAGTGTTAAGCCTTCAACTAAATGTTTTTTAAATGAAAATTGAAATTTTCAAATTGTTTTCATTTACAGAGGTCTCTAGTTGCCACTGTTGCTGCTGCTGCTGCCTTCCTACTTTTACCCTCTTTGCTGCTCTTCCCTTCTCTTAATAAGTGTCTCTGTGCGTATATTTTGAGTTTTGTTTTCTCAAAATTTTGTGATGGAATGAATGATGATCATCTTGTGTTGTGTCATGCGATTTTTTCTTTTTTTTTAATTACATAAAACTGAAATATTTCTTGAAAAGTCGTAGTAGCGAGAGATAGATTCATTGCCACTGCAGCAGGTTCTGGTTGTCTGTGATTTTGCAGAGGGGGTGAGAAACTAGGGGGCATGTGTGCTCTGTTTGTTGAAAATTTCGTTGTATATCATTTAGCATTTAGAATATACTAAACTTTTGGTGGCTGTTTTTGCTGCTGCAGCCCGCTAATTATACGTCAGTTTAACTTCGTAATGGGCGCTTAAAATTATTAAATGATTGTGTATGGCTTCTGACAATTTGTTTTTCTGACAATGGTTAGACACTTTAGGTTTTTCTTTTTTACATTTTGTGGTAAAAGAAAAAAAAAGAAATGAAAAAGTTTTGTTTTTATAAAAAAAACTCTTAAGGAATTGTCAAGATTTGAATTGAGAAAATAAGACACAAACAATTTCATTCACATTCGAGAATGATTTCTTAGGTGAGTTTATCCACCTATCAGACTTAAGGTATTTAGTCCAATTTGCTCAATTTGTGGGGAAGCAAAGCAAGAGTTGCAAATTAAGGCATTATTATAAGCTTTCGCTCTCTATCTCTCTCTTTGTCTCTCCTACTCCCTCAGAAATCCCTTAATTACAACTGCCTATTGTGAATAGCTTCTTTAGTTCATTAATTATGGCACCATCTTTCTCTCCCCTCCTCTCTCTTTCTCACACACACACACTAGCTGTGCCTCTGTAGGCACCTCTCTCCCTTTGAAGTTGGCTTAGCAAAATGTCTGAAATGAAAAGAGTACCAAAGTTGTCAACAACAGTTTCTTGCAATTAGTATTAATTGTTTCATGGTGCTAATTTCATTGATGTTAGTGTTAGTGTTAATGTTGTTGTTGTTGTTGTTTTGGTATTCGTTTGCTGTCAACTCAACATCAACATCATTCTTGTTTCATTCACATACATATTCTTGTATTTCTCAACAAAATGTTCTTTGAAAAGACGAAGAAGAAGAAGAAGCAGCAGCAGAAGAAGCAAAACTTAAGCATGCATGTTCATGAAATTAAGAAGTAACAGATGATGATTTAATTTTGACAGACTTTTTCAAATGAAATTGAATTGAGTTTTGTTTTGAGTGGGGAAAGGGGAAAGGGGGGAGGGGGTGGTCTAGAATTCAGTTGCAAAGCAACCAAGTTAAAAGTATAGACGGTTTAAATCGAATTTTTCAAATACCGGCTGATTTCTATCCAGAAACAGGATAAGTGATGTTATACTAACCTATAGAATTCCGGTCGATGGGCTAAGACTAAACGACATGGAAGTGAGAGCAGAAACAACAGGGCATATGTTGAGGCTTTTGATGAAAACGCATTTTTCACAGGATACGACGGGACTCAAGCAGACACCGGAGTCTTGGAATAATGAGGTTGATCGAAGGCTTATCATAACGGAATCTATGGTGAAGGAATCCTTGAGGAGCTTCAAACCATTTAGGTCACGCGGACCTGATGGAAAATTTCCGGCGTTACTACAGAAAGAGGCCGACTATGTAACGCCTCATCTAGCCAACATTTTCACAGTGTGCCTAGGACTTGCATACACTCCGAAAGCCTGACAGGAGGCAAGGGTGGTGTTTATACCCAAGCCCGGCAAGGCAAGTTATGCGACACCAAAGGCCTACAGACCCATAAGCCTTACGTCCCTTCTACTCAAAACCATGGAATGTATTGTAGACACCATGATAAAGAGTAGGACATCCAGCGAACTGCTCAAATGCTCCAGTTCGTGAGAAGATGAGGCTATTACTGAAAGGTAGTAAGAAGGAGGTCCATAATGGGACACATAGGACTACGAGCTCACTTATGTAAAACCGGTGAGGCAAGTGATAGCATGTGTAGGGCATGCGGGGAAGATGATGAGACTTTGGATCATTTCCTTTCTCATTGCTCGACTTTTGCGTCTAACAGATACCTGCACTTAGGTGGGGACACAATGCCAGACATGAACTAATGTTGGGGCGTGGCATAGAAAACAAGGATTTTCAAAGTAGCACGGAATTCCTAGCTTAGATTTTCTATTTCGAGATTACTTTTTAGTTTTTAGAGCGCACAACAAGGTGATTACTGGCTTGGGTGCCAAAAAATTCCCAAAATCCCCCAAATGGGGAAAAATGTTGTATGTTTAAATTTTCTAAGTATTTTCTATATATTTGCTGTGTTTGATAATATCACTGCAAAAATACAAATTCCCAAATTTTTGATTAAAATCCCCAAAATTCCCCAAAATGGCGAAAAATTGAAAAAAAAAATTTTTTTGGTGTTTTTTTTTACAAAAAAAAAAAAAAAAATAGAATTCTCTAAAAATTCGACACCCCAAAAAAATCCTGAATATTAATTCCTAAAATGTTTATAAAAAAAGTCAAATTCCAAATTTTGTACAAAAATCCCCAAAATTTCCTCATATGAGGAAAATGTCCGGTATTTTTTTTTCTTGCAAAAATAACTAACAATTCTCTCAAACCAAAAAAAAAAATATTTTCAATATATATTCGACGGCTGATAGAAAAACCTGCAAAATTCGAATTCCCAAAATTTTGATAAAAATCCCCGAAATTCCCTCAAATGGTTACAATGTTTAGTATTTTGTTTTTTTTTTTTTACAAAATTCCTTAAACATCCTCAAATGGTTGATGAAAAAGACTGTAAAATTCAAATTTAAAAATTTTAGCAAAAATCTCCAAAATTCCCAACATTTTACCAAAATTCCCTCAAATCGGGAATATGATTAGTTTTGATTTTTTCTTCCAAAATTCCTTAAATTTTCTCAAATGGAGAAAAAATATACATTGTCGATGTATTTCCGATGTTTGAAAAACAAAACTGCCATGTCGAAATTTTGAAATTTTCACAAAATTCCTTAAGATGGGGAAATGTTTTTGGAATTGTTAGAGTTTTTTAGTTATATTTCAGATGTTTCATGAAAATGACTGCAAAATTCCAAAATTATTAGAAAAATCCCCAAAATTCCCTCATATGGGGAAAATGTTTAGTATTGTTTTTTTTCATACAAAAATCCCCAACAATTCCCTCAAATACAAAAAAAAGTTTTACATTTTTAATTATTTTCGATATATATTCGGCGTTTGATGAAAAATAACTGCAAAATTCGAATTCCCAAAATGTTGACTAAAATCTCCAAAATTCCCTAAATGGGGAAAATGTTTAGTTTTGTTTAGTTTGGGGAAATATGTTTGGAATTGTAAGACTTTTTAGTTTTTCCGTTATAATTCAGGTGTTCAATCAAAAAAAAAAAAAAAACTGCAAAATTGGAATTCCCTAAATTTTGATCAAAATTCCCTAAATGGGGAAAATGTTTAGTTTTGTTTAGTTTGGGGAAATATGTTTGGAATTTTAAGGTTTTTTAATATTTCCGTTATATTTCAGGTGTTCAATGAAAAAAAACTGCAAATTTCGAATTCCTAAAATTTTTATAAAAATCCCCAAAATTCCCCCGTATGGGGAAAATATTTAGTGTTGTTCTTTTTTTCTTACAAAAATCCCCAACAATTCCCTCAAATAAAAAAAAAATGATGAAAAATAACTGCAAAATTGGAATTCCCAAAATTTTGACCAAAATCTCCAAAATTCCCTAAATGGGAAAAATGTTTAGTTTTGTTTAGTTTTGGGAAATATATTTGGAATTGTATTATTTTTTAGTTTTTCCGTTATATTTCAGGTGTTCGATGAAAACAAAAACTACAAAATTTGAATTCCCAAAATTTTTACAAAAATCCCCAAAATTCCTTCAATTGGGAAACATGTTTAGTATTGTTTTTTTTAACATTTCAAAAATACTCCCAAATGTGGACAAATATGTATTGTATTTCCGATGTTCGAAAAACAAAACTTCAAAATTCGAATTATTGAAATTTTTCTAAAATGGGGAAATATTTTTGGAATTTTGGGATTTTTTAGTAATTCCTATATGTTTGCCAAAAAAAACTTGAATATTCGAGTTCACTTAATTTTGCCATAAATTTCCAAAACAAACTCCAATGGGAAAAATGTTTTTTTTTTTTCCTATAATTTTTGAAGTTTCATAAAAGAGTGGCCAAAATTTTGCCAAAAACCCCCTGAAATGCCTTCAAATGGAGAAAATTTGTTATTAATTTTTAAGCATTTTTGATATATTTCCGATGTTTAATGAAAACATATGCAAAATTTGAATTCCTAAAATTTTGACAAAAATCCCCAAAATTCCCTCAACTGCCCGAAAAGTGCTAAAAATGCTAAAATTGAGAAAATTTTTAATATTTTTAATAAATATCCAATGTTTGAAGTTACTTTTAAATTGAGGAAAACAAAAAAAATTTTTTGGGAAAATTAAGGCAATCTTGATTCAAGTTAAGTTATGTTTATCCCCTTTCTCAATAGCTCGCTCAACTGTATCTATAATATCTTTGGTCCAACTCCCAGAGTAGTTAAATTTTAAACTGTTCTGCCATCTCACTGGAAAAGCTGCGACAATCGATGGCGATGAATTAAAAAATGTCATCTACTCTCACAGATCTCTCAAGAAGATGGCTGAACAGTTAAAAAATTAAAATTTGGGACATCAAAGATAATCCAGAAAATGGTAAAGCAAACGAGAGTGTAGGACTGGACTAATATGTAAAGTCAATCCCGCCCTGTTCGTCTGTCAAAATCGCTAAAGCGCTTGAACAAATGGAGCTATGCGCTTAAAACTTTTCTCGTATAGAAGACCTGGAAATATTGAATTTTTAATGTCAAATATCCATGGTAACGAACTTGGAAGAATAGGTGGTGGGGGTAAAATTCTTGCCTGGCATAATGGTTGCAAAGTCTTCTTAAACTTTAGAAATCTTTTTCAAAATCCCTTCCAAATTTTTCCATATAAAGTTCAAAATAACAAAACCATTAACAAATCGCTTTGCTTGGCTTATTTATCCATTACATTTTCTGCCCCTCTTTTTCTACACCCCATGTAGCCACCAGACCTTTTTGTGATGTAATAACAATATGACTGTGTTTGTGTAATCTCTGTTGGCGCTTTATAAAATTTCGTTAAAACTTATCTCTGCCTAATAGTTTTTAATTAGTTGCCCTGTTTAATGTCTAGTTTGCCGGTTCTCTAGTATCTGGTTGTTGTTAACGTCTGGCCTTTTCGAAACCCCTTGCCATCTAAACGCCACCCTTGATATGGTATTTACCATCAATTTTATTTAAGTTATCTTAGAAACTGCTGACGCGTATGTAACCTGCAAATAAGCCAACCAACCAAACAACCAATGACAACCACCAACAATCTTTGATTATAGGTATGAGAGCAAGAGTAGCTTAATACAACCACAAAACTAAATTTACTGAAAAGAAGAAAAAAAAAATTAATTAGAAAAAATACATTAGAAAGCGAATGAAAAATAAATAAGAATCATTAGGTTTTATCGCCTATTTGCGGATGGGTTTTTGTTGCGCTCTTATCTGTCGCAGCTACTGAGTGACTTCTTTTTTGGTTTTTTGGTGGTTAGGGAGGGGAAATATCTATACATGTTTGTGTATATCCAGTCTTTCATGGCTATTTTATGGAGGTCTTATCATTGTTTGGTAATTTTTTTTTCGTATTTTTGGCTGCCATCATCAAATATATATTAACACTAACAGTGATAGACAGAATCCAAAAACAATTGTCATGTCAATTCCATTTATGGGGTATATATGTATAAAGAAGACATGTGATGATGTATGGCGGGAGGTTTAACAATTATGGGAAAAGTTCCTTAAAAAGGAAATTTTTTCTCAAAAATTTTTTTTTTATCTAATGAATCAAAATTCATAATTTTCTATATGAATTATGATTAATTAGTTAAAAAAAAAAAATTGAAAAAAAATTCTTTTTAAGGAAAAAATTTCCATGTATTGAAGGAAAAATTTACTTTGATGAAAGATTTTTTACTTAATATTAAGTAATTTTTAACTAAAATTAATTGAAGTATGGTAAATTCTTTTATTTCGTTCTATTCCTTCTTAATATACTTGGTTTCGAAGTACCACAAATTGCTTGCGAAGTGCAAAAAACCCCGGTATATCGATTAAAGGAATTGCTGTTGTATAAAATTATCGATAATCGATATCAATGCGGTTAACCCAACAAAAAAAAGGTTTGAACGAATGACCAAAATTAATATCTAAGGATTAACAGAAAACCTCATTTAGCTTTAAATGACCGGAGATTTGTTCAAAAAATTAGATTGAGTTAAAGTAGAAAAAGAAAACATTTCCTTTGATGAAAGATTTTTTATTTGATATAAAGACTTTTTAACTAAAGTAGAAGTATGATATATTCTTAATTTTTTTTTATTCATTCTTAATGATTTTGGTTGCGAGAAACCAAAAAGGCCGGAATATAGATTGAAGGACTAAGCATTGTGTCAAATTATCGATAATCGATATCAATGCGGTTAAACCCTTAAAAAAAAGGTTTGAACGAGTGATCAAAATTAATATCTAAGGACTAAAAGAAAAGCACAGTTAGCTTTATTCTTAATCATGTTGGTTACGAGAAACCAAAAAGGCCGGAATATACGTTGAAGGGCTGAACATTGTTTCAAATTATCGATAATCGATATCAAAGCGGTGAAACCCACAAAAAAAGGTTTGAACGAATGATCAAAATTAGCTTTAAATGACCTTAAATTTGTTTGGAGAAACTAGAATTCAGTCACAGTATCGAAAATCGATATCGATACAATGAACATCACAAATAAAGAGTTCCTTGAAAGACAAAAAAAAAAAAAATGGTTTCGATAAACAAAAAATGATTTCACACAAACGAAAAATCAAATTCGATAGGAGTAGTTTGAATTGAATCAAAATATCGGTATTCGATATCGATTCAATTTTTAAAACAAACAAAAATTCAAAATCGATAGGAGTAATTGGAATTGTACGAAATATCGGTATTCGGGGCAAACTTCTCACAAATCAATGAGTGCTGTCCAATTAAATTTTAAACTCAATGATAAGAGACCTTCCTTTTATAGCCGAGTTTGAACGGCACGCTGCATAGGGGCACCCCTTTGGGGAGAATTTTTTAAATGGCAAAGTGCCTCAAAAATGACGCCAGCTCTAGGAGGGATAACCACCGCTGAAAAAGTTTCTGATGTTCGTGCCAGGATTCGAACCCAGGCGTTCAGCGTCATAGGCAGACATGCTAACCTCTACGCTACGGTGGCCTCCATTCGTATACGATATCGATATCTATACTGTAAGATGTATAAAGAATTGATCAAAGAATCAACAATGGCTTTGAGAGACCAAAAACACATCTTGGCTTAATATACTGCAAATTCGATCAGTATAATTAGAGTTAAGTGAAAGTTTCGATAATTGTTATCGATGCGTTAAAAATTACAAGTAAACGAGTTTTCAAAAAAAAACAAAAATGTCAAAAATAGATTTTGGGATAAAAATCCTCAAACTCAATCAAAGTAACAACGATTAAGTTAGGTTGAGTTATCGATAATCGATATCAATGCGGTGAATACTACAAAATATGAGTAGATCGAGGGACCAAAAATTAGTGTCGATGAAAAAAAAAAAACATAAATTTTAGTTTAAAAAACTCAAATCCTATCGGAGGAATTATAATTTAGCCAAAGTATCGATAATCGATTTCGATGCGGTGAAAACCACAAAAAGGAGTTGATCGAAGTACCAAAAAAACACATTTTGGCTTATAAACCCAAAACCCGACTGAAGGCATAAGAGCTTGGTCGAGAAAATAAAATGATATAAATGAAATGAGTTAATCGGAGTAACAAAAAAACCAGTTTGGCTTATGAAACCACAAATTCGTTTGAATACATTAGAGCTTGGTCGAGATCTCGATAATCGACAAGAATAAAAATTGATTTCGAAAGACTAAAATATGTCATATTAAAATACCGTACACTTTATCGGAAGAATTAAAATTAAGTCAAAATATCGATATTGTAAACAAATAATGAAGCGAGGGATCAAATATTGGTTTAGACGAACAAAAGAATAAAAGTTAGATTAAAAACCCTCAAATTCGATTACAGTATTAAAATTCCGATAGCCGATAGCGATATCGATACAGTGAACATTCGAATTGCGATCAGAGGAAATGGATGTGTTCTGAATTATCGAAAATAGCATTGAATTCTAGTACCGATAATCGATATCGATGCAGTGAATAGCGGAATTTTGATTAGAGGAATTTATATTGAATCGAAGTATCTATAATCGATATCGATGCACTGAAATCCACAAAGAACATATTAATCGAAAAACGAAAAATTGGGTAATCAAAACTAAAAACCCATTTTTTCTATAATCGATATGATTTTAATATCGATATTAATCAAAAATAATAATTTAGGAATAAAAAATCGATTTCGAAGTACCAAGAATACAAAAAGTGCGGGTGAAAACTACAAAGCTGAGTCAATGTTACGATGTAGTGAAACAAATAAAAACAATTTATCGAAGAAAAAAAAATGGTTTCCAAGAACTAAGAAAACACAATTTTTGATAATCGATATGGTTGTAGTATCGATAATCGATATTATTGGAGTATCGATAACTGATATGATTTGTGTTTCGATAGTCGATATGATTAGTCTATCGATGTGATTGGAGTTTCGATAATGGATATAAATGGAGTATCGATACTCGATATGATTGGAGTCTCGACGATAAGATTGCAGTATCGATAGTCGATATTGATGTAGTGAAATCCACAAAGAAGACATTAATCGAAAAATGAAAAATTAGTAAACAAAAACTTAAAACCAAATTTTCGATAATCGATTAGGATTTAAAAGTCGATTTCGCCAAAAAATTAAAGTTATTGAGTGAAACAAAGTTAGTGAAACAAGCAAATACAAGTAATCGGAGAAAGATAATTGGTTTCCAAGAACTTAGAAAAATATTTTTCTACAATATAATCGATATGATTGGAGTATTGATACACGATATGATTGTGGTATCTATAATGGATTGATATCTATAATGGACTGGATAATTGGAGTATCGATAATCAATATGATTGAAGTAACGAAAATCGATATGATTGAAGTATGGATACTCCATATAGTTGGAATTTCGATAACCGATAAGTTTGGAGTATCAATAATCGATATCGATGCATTTAAATTTCACAAAGAAACCATTAATCGAAACCATTGATTGAAAAGCGATATTAACCGAAAAAAAACTAGTTGAGCTGTAAAATATCAATATCGAAGCACCAAAAACACAAAAAGTGAAGTCATAAACTTCAAAGTTGTGTTAAAGCTATCGATGTAGTGAAACAAACATATACATTTTATCGAAGAAAGAAAAATTTGTTTCTAAAAACTAAGAAAACACCTTTTTCGATAATCGATATAATTGAAGTATTGACACGCGATATGAGTGTAGTATCCATAATCGATATGATTGAAGTAACGATAATCGATATAATTGGAGAATAGATACTCGATATGATTGAAATTTCGATAACCGATAAGATTGGAGTATCAATAATCGATATCGATCTAGTTAAATCCACAAAAAAACATTACTTGAAGAACGAAAAATTGGGTAAAAAAATCAAAAACGAAATCGATAGGATTTGAATATATTTGAGCAGCGAAATATCGACATCGAAGCACCAAAAACACAAAAAGTGAAGTAAAAACTTCAAAGTTTTGTCAAAGTTATCGATGTAGTGAAACAAACATAAACTTTTTTATGAAAGAAAGAAAAATTGGTTTCAAAGAACTAAGAAAAAAACATTTTTCAATATTCAAAATGAATGGAGTATCGATAATCGATATAATTGGAGTATTGATTCTCGATTGATTACAATTTCAATTATCGATTGCATTGTAGTATCGATATTCGATGTGATTGGAGTATAGATAATGGATATGATGAAGTAACGATTATCGATGTAATTGGAGTATCGATACTCGATATGATTGGAATTTTGATAATCGATAAAATTGGAGTATCAATAAACGATATCGTGCAGTGACAAACACAAAGAAACCATAAATCGAAGAACGAAAAATTGTGTAACAAAATATAAAAACCCAATTTCTGCACAATCGATATGATTTGAATATCGATATTAATTGAAAAAAATTAGTTGAGTAATAAAAACGGGTTTAAGGACTTAAAATTGGAGTCTATGTAATCGATGTAGTGAAACAACAAGTACAATTTCTCGAAGAAAGGAAAATTGGTTTCCAAGAATTAAGAAAACATGTAATCGATATAATTGCAGTATCGATACCCGGTTTGAATACAACTTCGATAATCGATATGATTAAAGTATTGATACTCGATATGATTTGTATTTCGATAATCGATAAGATTGGATAATAATTTATCAAAACACTTATTATTGGTTTCGAAAGACAAAAAAAAAACAATAAGCTAAATATACTAAGAAGTCGATCATGGATCTCAAATAAACCATTTCGATACAATGTTCGACTAGAGGAAAAGGAATTGATCCAAAGTTTCGATAACCAATATCGCCGCGGTGAAATCCATAATGAAAAAATTTACCTAAGGACAGAAATTGGTTTCCAAAAACTAAAAAACTCAATTGTCGATAATCGATATGATTGCAATATCGATAATCGATATCGATGAGGTAAAAACTTCGAAGAAAGACTTAATCGAAAAATGTTAAATTGATTTCGAAGTATAATAATTAGAATAATAAAAGACTCCAAGTTTCGATAACCGTTATCGATAGATTGAAGAAGGGAATTAAGGTTTATGTATTGTATTTTATTTTACTGAAGGGCCATAAATTAGACCAAATGACTATAAAGTGGATCAAAGGACTATAAATTGTGACGAACCACAACAAAATATTTCGGAAGGCTATAACGATTAGATCGAAAGACAATTAGTTGTACCAAATGATATCTAATAGTTTCGATCGACCAAAAATTGTGTCGAAGTACCATTAATTTTGTCGATGGGGCCTAAATTGTGTTCAAGAACCATCAATTGAACCGTAGGACCATTAATTGTGTCACAGAATCATAAATTTCATCGAAGTACAAAACAACCAAACATATTTCCATTGCTTAGCTTTTTAATACCTCCCTCCCATGTCCTCAAAGCACACACAATTGAGCACTCTTCCATATAGACGAATGATTGGATGGGTTTTTAAGACACATTTCATATGGCAAGTGTATCGGCATAAGTGATTGTCAGTTCTTGGTATTGAATGTGACTGCAGAAGCCACTGTCTATGTGCTTGTTGATGTTGTTGTTATTTTTATAGATTATTTGCCTAAACAAGTAAATAAAATGATTGATTTTCCCCTCCTCTCTCTCTCTCACTGACATATCGTTTTTATGTGCATAGATACTATACCGAAAATAAAATCCGATATCTGAAATACCAAGAAGTAAAACAGAAGACAGGCGGACACACTGAATGAGAGAAGGAGAGAAATGAGGGAACGAAGTCCAGTAATTCAATACCCTAAAAGTGGCCACAAAATCTTACAATCTCGATCCCACTCGTAACCGCCATAAGTCCAAAACAGTTGTAGGCAATAGCAAAAGCAGCAGAAAAACACAATCAATTGATGCTTGATTCATTTGTGGTTAAATATTCTACGCTGTGTTGTTATAATTCTTTATTAAGGTTTGTGTGTGTGTGTGTGTGTGTTTCCAAGCCGTCTTGGATGATTCTGTGATCTGGCCTTCCTTCCACCCCAAGTCATAGTAATATGTAATTGTAGAAGTTGTGTATGAGTGTAGGCAGCCACACTCAACTTGACATATATACAAAAGTCTAGAGAATTTTTTCTCCACTTATATTTTGGTTTTATTTCGCCAATTATTCATTATTGAGATGTTTTTGTATGGTGCCCTCTGTTCTTCGAAACCAACTGAAACATATTGATATGCTTGCAATGTGTTTTTTCTTTTCGTGTTGGGTGTCTTAAAAGACACCGCTGACTGGTAGTCACACCAACAGACGGACTACCGTATGGACGTAGGATGAATGAATGGTTGAGCTGGTTTTCTTATGGCTCTTTATTTGATTTGTATTTGGTTTCTCTTGGAATGTGCTTTTATTGTGTTACCCCAGAATCGGCAATAAATCATAACAAATTCATTTGTAATACCAATTTAATTAAATCTTTAATAATGGATAATCGTAGAATCGATATAAAATGTTATCGATAAATTAGGTCAAATGACCAAAGGCAATTAGTATTTTATGCGAAATGACTCATTAGGCGGAAAAGAACATGAATTGAAAGACCACTGAGAAAAGGACCATAAATTGATTCGAAGGACAAAAATTAAAGTCGAAGGACCATACCTCTTATTGAAAGACCAAAATTTTGATTTTAAACTCTATTAAAGAAGATTAAAAGGTGCTGAAACTAAATTTTTCCAAAAAAAGGGGTACTTAAGGGTACTTTCCCAAAGGAAAGGGTACTAAAAATACTCTTTCCCAATGGAAAGGGTATTGAAACTACCCTTTCCCATAGGAAAGTGTACTAAAACTACCCTTTCTCAAAGGAAAGGGAAATAAAACTATCTTTCCCAGAGGAAAGGGTACTAAAACTAAACTTTCCCAAGGGAAAGGGTACTAAAACTACCCTTTCCCAAAGGAAAGGGTACTCAACCTAAACTTTCCCAACGGAAAGTGTACTAAAACTACCATTTCCCAAAGGAAAGGGTACTAAAATTACCCTTTCCCAAAGGAAACGGTGTTAAAACTACCCTTTCCCAAAGGAAAGGGTGCTAAAACTACCCTTTTCCAAAGGAAAGAGTATTAAAACTACCCTTTTCCAGAGAAAAGGGTATTAAAACTAAACTTTCCCAACAAAAAAAAAAACCTCCCCCTCTCACAGGAAAGTGTACTAAAACTACCCTTTTCAAAGGAAAGGATACTAAAACTACCTTTCCCAGAGGAAAGGGTACCAAAACTTCCCTTTCCCAGAGGAAAGGGTACTAAAACTTCCCTTTCCCAAAGTAGAGGGTACTAAAACTACCCTTTCCTAGAGGAAAGGGTATTAAAACTAAGCTTTCCCAACGAAAAGGGTACTAAAGCTACCCTTTCCCAGAGGAAAGGGTACTAAAACTACCCTTTTCAAACGAATGGGTATTAAAACTACCCTTTCCCAGAGGAAAGGGTACTAAAACTACCCTTTCGCAAAAAAAAAGGGTACTAAAACTATCCTTTCCAAAGGAAAGGGTACTAGAGCTTCCCTTTTCCAAAGGAAAGGGTACTAAAACTACCCGTTCTCAAAGGAAAGAATACTAAGACTACCCTTTCTCAAAGGAAAGGGTCTAAGACTACCCTTTCTCAAAGGAAGGGGTATTAAAACAATCCTTTCCCAGAGGAAAGGGTACTAAAACTACTCTTTCCAAAGGAAAGGGTACTAAAACTACCCTTTCCCAGAGGAAAGGGTACTAAAACTACCCTTTCCCAGAGGAAAGGGTACTAAAACTACCCTTTCCCAGAGAAAAGGGTACTAAAACTACCCTTTCCCAAAGAAAAGGGTACTAAAACTACCCTTTCCCAAAGAAAAGGGTACTTAAACTACCCTTTCCTAGAGGAAAGGGTATTAAAACTAAACTTTCCCAACGAAAAGGGTACTTAAACTACCCTTTCCCAAAGGAAAGGGTACTAAAACTACCCTTTCCGAAAGGAGAGGGTACTAAAACTACCCTTTCCTAGAGGAAAGGGTATTAAAACTAAACTTTCCCAACGAAAAGGGTATTTAAACTACCCTTTCCCAAAGGAAGGGGTACTAAAACTACCCTTTCCCAAAGGAAAGGGTACAAAAACTACCCTTTACCAGAGGAAAATGTACTAAAACTACCCTTTCCAAAGGAAAGGGTAGTAAAGCTGCTCTTTCCCAAAGGAAAGGGTATTACAACTAAACTTTCCCAACGAAAAAGGTACTTAAACTACCCTTTCCCAAAGGAAAGGGTACTAAATCTACCCTTCTCAAAGGAAAGGGTACTAAGACTACCCTCTCTCAAAGGAAAGGGTACTAAAACTACCCTTTCCCAGAGGAAAGGGTACTAAAACTACCCTTTCCCAAAGAAAAGGGTACTAAAACTACCCTTTCCTAGAGGAAAGGGTATTAAAACTAAACTTTCCCATCGAAAAGGGTACTTAAACTACCCTTTCCCAAAGGAAAGGGTACTAAAACTACCCTTTCCCAGAGGAAAGGGTATTAAAACTAAACTTTCCCAACGAAAAGGGTACTTAGACTACCCTTTCCCAAAGGAAAGGGTACTAAAACTACCCTTTCCCAGAGGAAAGGGTATTAAAACTACCCTTTCCCAGAGGAAAGGGTATCAAAACTAAACGTTCCCAACGAAAAGGGTACTTAAACTATCCTTTCCCAAAGGAAAGGGTGCTAAAACTACCCTTTCCCAGAAGAAAGGGTACTAAAACTACCCTTTCCCAAAGAAAAGGGTACTAAAACTACCCTTTCCTAAATAAAAGGATATTAAACTACCCTTTCCTCTGGGAAACTTTCCCAACGAAAAGGGTACTTAAACTACCCTTTCCCAGAGGAAAGGGTACTAAAACTACCCTTTCTCAACGAAAAGGGTACGAAAACTACCCTTTCCCAAAGGAAAGGGTACTAAAACTACTTTTTCCCAGAGGAAAGGGTACTAAAACTACCCTTTCCCAGAGGAAAGGGTATTAAAACTAAACTTTCCCAACGAAAAGGGTACTTAGACTACCCTTTCCCAAAGGAAAGGGTACTAAAACTACCCTTTCCCAGAGGAAAGGGTATTAAAACTACCCTTTCCCAAAGGAAAGGGTACTAAAACCACCCTTTCCAAACGAAAGGGTTCTAAAACTACCCTTTCCCAAAGGTAAGGGTACTAAAACTACCATTTCGCAAAGGTACCCTTATCCAAAGGTAAGGGTACTTAAACTAACCAAAGGACATTATACTAAAACTACCCTTTCCCAAAGGAAAAGTACTAAAACTACCCTTTCTTAGAGCAAAGGGTACTAAAGCTACCCTTTACCAAAGAAAAGGGTACTTAAACTTTCCGTTCCTAAGGGAAGGGTACTAAAAAAAACTAAAAGATTTAATCAAATTAAAGCATTCTTTACATTCACACCCAAATACTCCAAGTCTTCTACATCAAACAGTTTGTTCTTCTTTCAACTTTTTACAACTACCACTTTTTTTTTTTGATGTATACCATTTCCATTATATCATAGATTCACCCACTTCTGGCCATGATAGCACTGTAACTCACTGCAAAATGCTAAATCTTTTAAGGTTTTCCTTATGAAATATTGTTGTCCATAGTGCCAACCTACTACGTACGATACATTTAAATGGCCATGTGAATAACACATTGAGGTTTATGGTACTTCTGCTAGTATACATGGCATACAAATAGAAGATACTCCTATGATATGTGAACATCATCTTGGATACAATGTATTCACCTACTGGTGGTATGTTAAAAAAAAGAGCAGGACTGTCTGAATGTTGCACTAGAGGGACTCAAGTTACACTTACAATATGGCTTAAAGAATAGCATGGGGTATATTCACTCATGAATTTCTTTGCCTCAAGACTTGTAAATGAAATTGCATTGCATTTTATTTTCGATGCTGCTACAGACCCAACACCCAGCAACACACACTTAGATATTCATGATGATATTACAATTTAACCTAGTCTAGGTTGTTTGGTCTTACATAGACTATTTTAAAACTTCTCTTTTTTTAATGCTGAGAGTAGTTTTTTCTCACGTGCTTGGTGTTAGCTATGTTGGTGATAAATGCCTTGGAATGTGTTGTTGTTGCTGTTGTTTTTTATAAATATTTTCTAAAGTTAGTGTATGTGGTAGTGGTGTCTATTTCTCTGTCTGTGTTGAGGTTTGTGTGTCTATCTGCCCTGTCGGAGGTGTTCGGTTTTTGAGATAAGTCTCGAATGAAACTCTATTATCCTTCTTGGTGTTGTTGGGATGGATGGAATGACAAATGAAATGTCAGAAAATTAATTTGAATTAAATTTATATAGGATAAAATGTTGCTTTAAGTTTGTAGTAAAGCATACTTAGGGAAAGGGTACTAAAACTATCTTCTTCCTGGGCGAAGGGTACTAAAACTACACTTTTCCGAAAGAAAGGGTACTTAAACTAAAATTTTCCTGGGAAAAGTGCCAAAACTAAACGTTTCTTGAAAAAAGGGTACTAAAACTACACTTTTCCTGGAAAAGGGGGACTAAAAGTACCATTTACCTTGGGAAAGGGTCATAAGACTACATTTTTCCTGGGAGATGGCTGGTAAAACTAGCGTTTTCTGAAAAAATGGGTACTGAAACAAGCTTTTATCTGGGAAAAGGGTACTAAACTTATCTTTTCCCTGGGGAAAGGGTACTACAACTACCCCAAAACTACTACAGCTACCCTTTTCCTGAGGAAAGGGTAGTAATACTATTCTTTTCCTGTAAAAAGGGTATTAAAACTATCCTTTTCCTGGGGAAAGAGTACTAAAAAAACCATTTTCCTGGGAAAAGGCACTCTTTTGCTTAATCTACGCTTTTTCTGGGGAATGGTACTAAAATTACCATTTTCCTGGGGAAAGGGTACTACAGCTACCCTTTCCGTGGGAAAAGGGTACTAAAACTACGTTTTCCTTGGGAAAAGAGTATTTTAAGTACCCTTTTCCTTAAAAATGGTACTAAAACTACTAAAGGTTCACTTTTCCTGAAGAAAAAGGTACTAAAACTACTAAATGACCATTGTCTTGTAAAAAGGGTACTAAAAGTAACCTTTTCCTGTGGAAAGGATACTAACATTGCCCCTTTCTTGCTGTAATGGGACCTAAACTGCCCCTTTCGTGTTGAAAGGGAACTGAAACTAACCTTTCCTTAGGAAAAGGGTACTAAAACAACCCTTTTCCTGGGAAAAGGGTACTAAAACTTTTCTCTTCCTGGGAAATGGGTACTAAAACTTTTCTTTTTCTGGAAAAAGGGTACTAAATCTTTTCTCTTCCTGGGAAATGGGTACTAAAACTACCCTTTTCCTAGAAAAGAGTACTAAAACTACCCCTTTACTGGGAAAAGAGTATTAAAACTACCTTTTACTGGGAAAAAGGTACTAAAACTTTTCTTTTCCTGGGAAAAGGGTACTAAAACTACTTAAACTTCCCTTTTCCTGAAAAAAAGGTACTAAAACCACAAAACCCTTGTCTTGTAAAAAGGGTACTAAAACTGTTCCTTTCCTGTAGAAAGTGTGCCAAAACTACCCCCTTCCTGTTGAAAGGGTACTAAAACTGCCCCTTTCCTGTAGAAATAGTACTACAACTAACCCCTTCCTGTTGAAAGGGTACTAAAACTAACCTTTTCTTGAAGAAAGAGTTCTACAACTAACCCCTTCCTGTTGAAAGGGTACTAAAACTAACCTTTTCTTGAAGAAAGGATACTTAAACTACCCTTTAACTTTTGAAAGGGTATTAAAACTACCATTTTGCCAGGAAAAGGTTGCTAAGACTATTTTTCCTGGGGTAAGAGTACTAAAACTAAATTTTTTCCTTGGAAAGAGTACTAAAACAACCCTTTTCCTTGGAAAAGGGTACTAAAGCTTTTCTTTTCCTGGGAAAGGGTACTAAAACTACCCTTTTACTGGGAAAATAGTACTAAAACTATCCTTTTGCTTGGTGGTAAAACTTTTCCTTTCCTGGAAAAGGGTACTAAAACTTTTCTTTTCCTGAGAAATGGGTACTAAATCTATCCTTTTTCTGGAAAAGGGTACTAAAACCATTCTTTCCTAAGAAAAGGGTACTAAAACTAATCTTTTCCTTATCAACTGGTACTAAAACTACTCTCTTACAGGGAAAAGGGTACTAAAACTAGCCTTTTACTGGGAGAAGAGTACTAAAACTACCCTTTTACTGGGAAAAGGGTATTTTTCCTGGAAAAAGGTAATTTTCCTAAAACTTTTCTTTTCCTGGGAAAAGGGTACTAAAACTACCCTTTTACTGGGAAAAAAGTACTAAAACTACCCTTTTGCTGGGAAAAGGGTACTTTACCTGAGAAAGGGTATTTTTCCTAGGAAAAGGGTACTTTTCCTGGGAAACGGGTACTTTTCCTAGGAAAAGGATACTTTTCCTGGGAAACGGGTACTTTTCCTGGGAAAAGGGTACTTTTCCTGGGAAAAGGGTACTTTTCCTGGGAAAAGGGTACTTTTCCTGGGAAAAGGGTACTTTTCCTGGGAAAAGGGTACTAAAACTGCCCTTTTCCAGGAAAAGGGTACTAAAACTACTTTTTTTGCGTAAAGGTTATTAAAAACCACCCTTTTTCTGGGAAAAGGGTACCAAATCTATCTTTTTCTGGGAAAAGAGTACTAAAACTATCCACTTTCTGGGAAAAGGGCACTAAAACTACACTTTTCTAGCGAAAAGTTTATCAAAAACCACCATTTTCCTCGAAAAAGTGTACTAAATGTACCCTTCTCCTGGGAAAAGGGTACTAAATCAACCTTTTTACTAGAAAAAGTATACTAAAACTATCCTTTTCATGGGAAAAGGGTACTAAAACTACCCTTTCCCTGGAAAAAGGGTACTGAACCTACCGTTTTTTGCGTAAATGTTATCAAAACCCACCTTTTTCCTCGGAAAAGGGTACTTAATCTACCTTTTTACTGGGAAAAGAGTACTAAAACTACCCTTTGCCTGGGAAAAGGGTACTAAAACTACCGTTTTCCTGGAAAAAGGGTACTAAAACTACCCTTTTCCTTGAGAAAGGGTACTAAAACTACTCTTTTGAGAAAGGGTACCTTTAACTTTGGGAGAGAGTGCTTAAGCTACCCTCAGGTTTGGAGAAGTGTACAAAAACTACTCTTTTCCTGAAGGAAGGGTACTAAAACTAAAGGGTACTAAAACTACCCTTTTCCTGAAGAAATTGTACTAAAACTACCATTTCTTTGGGACAGGATATTTAAACTTTTCCTGGGTAACAGGTACTAAGAATACCCTGTCGCTAGGGAAAGGGTACTAAAACTACCCTTTTCTTGGGAAAAGGCACTAAACCTACCCTTTTTCTGGGGAAAGGTGCTAAAACTAGCCCTTTGCTGGGAAAAGGGTTCTAAAACTTCCCTTTTCATGTTGAAAGGGTACACAAACTAACCTTTTCCTGGATAAAGGGTACACAAACAAACCGTTTTCGGTGGATAGGGATACACAAACTACCCTTGTCTTTGGGTAAAGGTATACAAACTACCCTTTTCCCGGGTGGAAAGGGTATTGAAACTACCCTTGTCTTTGAGAAAAGGTACCCAAACTTCCCTTTCCCTGTGGAAATGGTATTAAAACTACCCTTGTCTTTGGGAGAAGGTACACAAACTACAGTTTTTCTGAAAACAGGGTATTAAAACTACTAAAAGTTTCCTTCTCATACAAAAAGGATACAAAAACAATAAAAGTATCCTTTTCCTGAAAACAAACAGGGTACCAGAACTATTAAAAGTATGCTTTTCCTGCTGAAAGGGTACTAACATTGCTGAAAGGGTACTAAAACTGTCCCTTTCCTGTTGAAAGGGTACTAAAACTGCCCCTTTCCTGTTAAAAGGGTACTAAAACTACGCCTTTCCTATTGAAAGAGTACCAAATCTACCCGTTACTTGTTGAAAGGGTATTAGAACTACCCTCTTTCCGGGGAAAGGGTACTTAGGCTACCCTTTTCCTGATAAAAGGGTACTACAACTACATTTTTCCTGAGGAAAGGGTACTTAAACTACCATTTTCCAGCGAAAAAGGTATTAAATCTACCCTTTTCCTCGGAAAAGGGGTACTTAAACTACCCTTTTTCTGCATAAAGGGTACTTAAACTACCCTTTTTCTGGGAAAAGGGTACTAAAACTTAAAAAAGGGGTAAAACTACCATTTTACTGGCAAAATGGTACTTATTCTACCCTTGTCCTGGAAAAAGGGTACTAAAACTACCCTTTTCGTGGGAAAAGGATACAAAAACTACCCCTATCCTGGGAAAAGGTTGCTAAAACTATCCTTTTCCTGTGGAAAGGGTATTAAAACTACCCTTTTCCTGAGGAAAGGGTATTAAAACTACCCTTTTCCTGAGGAGAGGGTACACAAACTACCCTTTTCCAATGGAAATGGTATTAAATCTACCCTTTTCCTGGGGAAATAACACTAAAACTACACTTATTGTGGGGAAGTGGGCACTACCCTGCTACCCTTTTGTGTAAAACTACCCTTTTCTAAAAGAATGATCCCTGACCCTTTCGTGAGAGAAAATTTAAAGAAATTCAGAGATTTCCTTTTTGCTTGCCATTCAATGAAACTTAAAAATGCCCCTTCACTTAAAATCCATCTAAAATGCATGTATTTTTCTTAATTTTAATGAGTTTTTCTTCTTGTTTTGTTAGTCTTAAGTTTTTGTTTACCTAAGGTTTGCAGGCCTGTCCATCATGTGGTTGATACGTACCTTAAGGGGTTATAAGCTTTTGCATAACTGTTGGCTTGGGTTTGGATTTTTTTTTATGCTCCTCGAAATATATACAAAACTTAACGCACGCATATGAATATATATCCATACCTAATGTGGAGCATATTTATTTTTCAAGAATCAAAAGGAGAAGAAAAAGGAAAAAGAGGCAAAAAAAAACCGAAACACGTTTAGATAACTGCAGTGACACAAAGCTTATGCTTGAAACTGCTGGCATCTCTTTGGGATATTTGGATGTGAAGGCAACTGTTTGTGTGTGTGTGTGTGGGTGTGTGGGGGTAAATAAGGAAAAGTGGTGAAGGTTTTAGCCAAAACGAACTCGAAACATCCTACTACTTATGAGGTTGAAATTTCAACAAAGACATAATAATATAACCTTAAGCCTCCATTAAAGTTCAGATAGAAGGGCCATATGATCCAAAAATGGTGTAAAATGATTGCTGTTATTATTTTTTTTTGTGCAAAATCCATAAAGCGTCTATTTTACCACCTCCCATAGCGTAGGGTGTAGATACTTTAAGCTTTTTTACACATTTACGAGGATATTTGTTTACATATTTGTGTGCGTGAGTGTGTGTGTGTGTGCATGAGTGAGTTTGTGTGAGTGGATAATTCAAGTCAGTGATTTGTAAAGAAGTGCATTTAGTTTCAAGAGCAAACGGCACTTCAATCAACATATGCGGCGAGAGACTTGATAACCCAACGGTCTATCTGTGGTATGTGGTGTCGCCGTTGCCCCTTTTAAAAGATATGTCGCCCCTACACAGCCTTTCTTGAATATTGCAAAAATATTGAAAAGGAGAGACAGCCAGAGGGACGGACAAACAAAAAAAACAGAAATTCATTTCAACTCAGTTCAACTGAACTCAAGTGGTGGAGCCCAGCAGAAAGAATTTCTAAAAGATTTTAAGTTTCTTTTTACACAACTTCAGCTTGGAGCTACAGAAAAAATTAACAAAAAAAAAAAAAAAACTCTGGGAATGAGAAATAAATGGTTCTTCTTATCACTAATAAAACAAACATAAAAAGAATTTGTTTTTTTTTTCATTTTTGCGAACCAAAAAAAGTTCTTCAAGAGAAAAACTAGAAAATTATATGGAATTTATCAGACGCTGTTTGGGAGTAGCCAGCATTAAGAAACTTGGACATGGGATGGTATGAAATAAACCAAGCATACCCAACTTCCTGTTGCTGGTTTCGCTCATAAATTTTAAAATGACCAAAGTCGTCCCCTTGAATTCTTTTCCCTTGTTCTCGTGTGTGTCTGTGTGTTTTTGGGTGTTACGCTTTAGCCTTGAACCAAAAAATGAGCGGCGGTTCCATTGAAAAACTCTGTTATGTAAGTTGAACAAACCTAACTTCGCAGTCCGGTAAGTCACCGATGGCCGCAACATTCAACGATTCTTAATCACTGGAGTGCTAAAACTGTGTGTGAGTGTGTGTAGTGTGGAGGATGACAACCACGACGACGACGACGACGGCGACAAAAGCGACAATAACTAAAGGCCACTGAACATCATCGTCATCATCAGCCTCACCACACACGTTTTTTTTTTGGAATTTTTACCTGTTGTTATTCGCCAGGAATACAGATTCATCCATATACCATACATTCATATATACATAAAGGGGTCAAAGGCGTAGGAAAAGCAGGTGATTTGTTATTAAAAACAAAAAAAAATACAACAATTTAAAAAAAACAGCGTTACGTTAAATTTTTCAACAGAAATTTGTTCACATATTTTTTTTAAATACTCCAGCAAAAACAAAATTAGACGAAAAAAAAATCGCATGAAAAAATTTTATGCAAAAAAATTCGCATGTAAAAAATTCCACGCGGAAAAATTTTCGAAATTTTTCACAATTTTTTTTTTTTGAATATTCAAGAAAAAATATTAGACGAAAAAAAAAATCCGCATGAAAGAATTTCACGAAATTCAATTAAAAAAATTTTGACGAAAAAAAAATCGCATGAAAAAATTTTACACAAAAAAATTCGCACGAAAAATTCACATGTAAAAAATTCTACTCGGAAAATTTTTTGAAATTTTTCACCAGAATTTTTTGTTAAATATTCCAGCAGAAATTAGATGAAAAAAAATTCGCATAAAAAAATTTTCATGTAAAAAAATTAAGTGAAAAATTTCACACGGACTCCACACATCTTAAAATATCTAATGAGAAAAGGCTGTAGCTTACGGAATTTTTTGAAGTAAGATTATTTCAATCGAAAAACTCACTGAAAAAAATTCGTATGAACCAAAGACTTTATTTTACGGAATTTTTTGAAGTAAAACTATGAAACAATTAAAAAAACCTTTACCTTAAACCGGGTTTTTGATATTTTCCACCAGAATTTTTTTCACTTATTTTTTTTTAATAGTTAAGCGAAAAAAACCCGCACAAAAAAATCGCATAAAAAAATGCACGCGAAAAAGTCCGCACGAAAAATACACATGAAAAAATATATGTGAAAAATTCCACACGGAAAAACTTATCTGAAAATATCACTTAAAAAAAAATCACATGAAAAAATATCACTAGAAGAAATTTCGCTTGAAAAATTTCGTATGAAAAAATACAATTCACAAAAAAATCCGCATGAAACAAATTTAAGTGAAAAATTTCGCACGGAAAAATACATCTAAATATGAGAAAATTAAGATGAAAGAAATTTTCAGTTGAGAGAAAGCTAAAGTTTACGGAATTTTTTTTTGAAGTTAAATAATTTCAATCGAAATATTTACTGAAAAAAATCCTCATGAAAAAAATGTAAATAAAATATACCACACGGAAAATTTCATTTTGAAATATCTAATGAGAGAAAGCTATAGTTTAGGGAATTTTTTTGAAGTTAAATTATTTCAATGGAAAAATCCTTACGAAAAAAATTCGCATGATATAAATTAAAGTGAAAAATTCCACACGGGAAATTCATCTACATTTATACTGAGAAAAAAACTTTAGTTTACGGAATTATTTTTAAGTAAAACTACTTCAAGCGAAAATTGTTCACCCAAACTTTTTTAACATGAAATACTTGACACCCGAATTAAAATATAATAATTAAATAAAAAAAAACCCGTTACGTTAAATCGGGTTTTTGAAAAATTTCCCCAGCTATTTTTTCAAGTATTTTTTTTTTAACATTAAAGCGAAAAAAAAATCCGCACGACAAAAATTCGCTTAAAAATTCACCTGACAAATTGTAGTAAAACATTCCACACGGAAAAATTTATCTAAACATATCTACTGAGAAGAAACTTTTGTTTACGTAATTTTTTTTGAAGTTAACCTTTTTAAGCGGAATATTTTTACCCAAATTTTTTGATAACATGAAATTGTGACATCCGAATTTTCCAACATATTTTGTTTAAGAAAGTTTCGCTTGAATTTCATTTACAAAATTTCCCTCGATAAAAGGTAATTTAAAACATTTTCACTTGAAAAAAAATTCACATGAAAAAATAGAAATTGTGACATCCGAATTTTCCAACATATTTTGTTTAAGAAAGTTTCGCTTGAATTTCATTTACAAAATTTCCCTCGAAAAAAGGTAATTTAAAACATTTTCACTTGAAAAAAAATTCACATGAAAAAATATCTCTAAAAAAAATTTCGTATGAAAAAATTCAATGCAAAAATCTTCACGAAAAAAATACCCATAAAACAAATTTTAGTGAAAAATTCCACACGGAAAAGTTCATCTTAATACAAGAAATTTGAGAAGAAAGAAATTTTCAATTGAAAAAAATTCACATGAAAAATATCACTTAAAAAATTTCGTATGAAAAAATTCACTGGAAAGAATCACAAAAAAAATTTGACGTATTTTTTTAAATATTAAGCGAAAAAAGCCACAAAAAAGTTCGCATAGATAAATTCACACGAAAAAATACGTACAAAAAATTCGCATGAAAAATTTAAGTAAAAAATCCCACACAGAATAATTCGTCTTAAAATATATCATGAGAGAAAGTTAAAGATTGCGGAATTTTTTTGAAGAAAAAATTATTAAAATCGAAAAAATTCACTTCAAAAATTCTCACGAAACAAATTTATGTCAAAAATTCCACACCCAAAAATCATCTTAATATATCTACTGAGAAAAAAACTTTAGTTAACAAAATTTTCTGTATGTAAAACTACTTCATGCGAAAAATTTTCACACAATCTTTTTTAAGATTCCATTGCAGGATATTGTCCGGCTGTAGACCATTGTTTAATGCTTTCTATTCAAAGAATAGTGTAGCAAAAAACATTTAAAAGTCAGCAAAAATGTGTTGTTTAATTTGCTAACATGAAATTGTGACTCCCGAATTAAAATAATTAAATAAAAAAGTCCTTTATGCTAAATTTCACGTGAAAATTTTCTAGAAAAATTTCATGAAAAAATTGCTCTCAGTTAAAAAAATTGCACTCAAAAGCATTTCACTTGAAAAATTTTTGTTTAAAAAAAATTTTGCTTGAAAAAATTTCACTTGAAAAAATGTCGCTTAAAACATTTTCACTTGAAAAAAAATCACATGAAAAATATCATTAGAAAAAATTTCGCTTGGAAAATTTCGTACGAAAAAATTTCGCTAGAAAATTTTTTGGAAAAAATTTAAAAATTTTCTAAGAGAAAAAAATCGATAACAATTGCTAATGAAAAATAGTTTCACGTGAATATTTTTTCAAATGAAAGAAAATGCGTTAAAACAATTATGTAAAAAAATTTCGCAAGAAAAAGTTTCGTGTAATTAGTAAGAACGTTTTTTAATTAATAGTTTTTGTCCTATTATTCGAAACTCTTTCATTAAAAATTAAATTACACTTAACCCCTTAGAAAAAAATTCATTGCTACTACCCTGACCTGGATGTAGACTGTTGCTGGCCAACCAACAATAACTTTAGTTGCCCTTTTTCCTCTGGCCCATAAAATTAAAAAAAAAAGTTGATTTTATTTTCTACCTCTTCTCTCAAAGTCAGTCTGTCAAATCTCAACCAGTCAACCAAACATGGAGTCATACAACCCACCAGTCCGTCAGTCAGCCAGAGAATCAGCCAACCATTGTTGATGGTATTTTTTTTAAGCTTGGAAAAACAGGAAGTCTACTTTTGCAACCATATTATGCGCAAAAAAAAAAAAAAATAAATACACCACAAAGAAGCAGAATATCGTATGTATATCACTGTCTCTGAACCCACAATCAAGCACATACATACATGAATACCTTGGTTTAGATGAACTAGGTCCCCTTTTTGCACATAGTATAAAAGGGGTTCAAATTTTTCCCTGCTCATATTCCAAGTTGCAGTGAATGTTGCTAATGTTTTGTTCTTTGGCACCAAGCTACACAAAACCCTAGCCACATAACCCCAAACCACAAAAGAATTATCATGGCTTCAAATGCTTTAGGAGTTTTCAGTGTATGATTTTTTTTTGTATGTTGCTCGAGTGGAACATCAGTTTGGCGGTATTGGAGAGTCCACAGATGCATGGCTGAGTACCTGACTGCCTTCCCGACTGATGAATGCATGACGATGATGATGCGCTGCGTTGCGTTGCGCTGCTTTACGCCAGCATAGGTTAAGTGTATGTAAATTGCATAGTTTACTTAACCATAAATTTTGACATAACCCAAGTCACGGCTACACATAATAAGTGAAATAGCTTTATAACCATACAAATGGATTTATTATTTTCATTATTAGCTTTATGGGGGGGAAATTTTTATAGCTTTGCTGTAAAGGGTAAGCGAAAGAAAGATTGTAAGCCACTTATTAGAGAGCCCTAGAAGTAATTGGTTGAGGGAGCTAATACTAAAAGTTACTTTAACCAGTTTGAATATAATTGGTGGAAAATCGTTTGTAACATTATATATTAAAAACCTTAAAATTATTATAACATCATTCAAAATAAAAGCCAAAAACTACGAAAGACAAAATAAAATAATCTGTGGTTATTAGCATTTCGGTCCTAAAAATTAGCATCATTATACTTACAATTTACAATGCGGTATCTTATATTATAAAAAACAAAAACCGTGTGTAAGAATTTCATGTTAAAAAAGTTTTAGTGAAAAATTTCGCGCGAAAAAATTGAGAGAAAAATATTTCGCGCGAAAAAATTTCGCAAGAATAAATTCGGAAAAAATTTATCACAAAACAAATCAACTTAATTTTTGGACTGTGACTTTATATATCTCCAATAGTATAACAACTCTTTTCCATTATTCTTTGTTTGCCTAAAAAGAGATACCGCGCAAAGAACTCGACAAATGCAATCCATGGTGGAGGGTATATAAGATTCGGCCAGACCGAAATTAGCACGCTTTTACTTGTTTTTTAAATTGGGCGCCAAATCAAAACTTTTTGCAAAACACAATTTTTATTAAAATTTTTTTTGGTTTCCTTTGAACCAACACAACGTGTAGGGTGCCATAACAAAATTTCCCTATAAAGTTTTTTTTTGACTCTTTATACAGACGCCAAGCGTTGGGCGCCAAAAAAAAAATTAAAAAAATTTTTTTCTAATTAATTTTTAAATTTTTTTTTTATCGTTCCTTGCAAAGACGCCAAGCGTTGGGCGCCAAAAAAATTCTTAAAATTTTTTTTTAAATTATTTTTTTTTATCGTTCCTTGCAAAGAAGCCAAGCGTTGGGCGCCAAAAAAAATTTCTAAAAATTTTTTTCTAAATTATTTTTTAATTTTTTTTATCGTTCCTTGCAAAGACGCCAAGCGTTGGGCGCCAAAAAAAAATTCTAACAATTTTTATCTAAATTTTTTTTTATTGCTCCTTGAACAGATGCCATGTGTCAGGCCACAAAACAAAATTTTTGAAACAAATATTTTATTGCTCTAAAACAGTTTTTTTCTGTTGTTTTTTTAGGTTGGACATGAAATCAAAACTTTCCCTAAAATGTTTGTTTAAAGCACTTTGTTGCGCTGAAATAAAAATTTGCTTTAATTTGTTTGCCTCCTGTGAACAAACGCTGAAACAAAAGTTTTCCTATAAAGGTTTTTTTATTGGCTCCTTTAACAGACGCCACACGTTGGGCGCCAAAACTTAAGAAAACATCCTATGGCATATTTTTGTACATCGCAAAACCAAAATGTATCACATTTGTTCAAAACAAATAGAGTTAAGCTTTGAATTTGATTTTCTACTTTTCCAGAATAATGGTCGCCCCATGTTGGGCGCCAAAATTTAAAAATCATCCTATGGCATATTTTTGTGCATCGCAAAACCAAAATGTATTACATTTGTTCAAAACTAATAGAGTTAAGCTTTTAATTTGATTTTCTACTTTTCCACAATAATGGTCGCCCCATGTTGGGCGCCAAAACTTTAAAAAAACATCCTTTGGCATATTTTTGTACATCCCAAAACCAAAATTTACCATATTTTTTCAAAACCAATAGAGATGAGCTTTTAATTTGATTTTCTACTTTTCCATAATAATGGTCGCCCCATGTTGGGCGCCAAAAATTTAAAAAAACATCCTAAGGCATATTTTTGTACATCGCAAAACCAAAATTTACCATATTTTTTCAAAACCAATAGAGATGAGCTTTTAATTTGATTTTCTACTTCCCCACAATAATGGTCGCCCCATGTTGGGCGCCATTGTACAACAACTTTAGTTTTATGACTGTTAAATTCCTTATAAATTATAAATTTTTCTTCTTTTTCTAACTGCCTACTCATAAATACCTTTCCCTTTTTTACTTTCAGGTACATTTTAATAATTTTTTCTCATATATAGCACACAATCAGTGGGTAAGATATGCCAACATCACACTTTAAAAGTATTCAAAGTGATTTATGATGTCAATCATTTAACATTCACTTTCTAAAATAAACAGCAAGACACAAAAAAATCCTACAGATGTGGGTTGATTCTTGAAAATCAATTTAAAGTGAAACAAGCATTGAACTTCAACTCCAAACCATAATGAAATTTTGAACATAAATTGTCAAGATCATTAAAATTATCATCATTGTTTATGGAGATCTTACAGGGGTGATAAAGAAAAGCCAAGATTTAAGGCCAAAAACAAAACTTGTATTTCCACAAATCTCTACAACATTAATCAAGCAAATGGCTGTAAAGGCAAATAACACAAAAAAAAAAAAAACCAAAACAAAACTCAATACAACCTTAAACTACTGCGTCATCATCTACATCTCTATGTTTAGTTTGACAGCCAAAATGGGCCTAAAATTTTTGACCTTACAATTTGTGATTGACAAAAATTATAAAAAAAAATTATTTTTACCAATACTCTAAAACCCCAAAACCATAACTTTTTTGATCTAGATTTAGAGTTGTCAAAAAGTTTATATGTAACCACTGACACTTTTAGTGTTGTGCTTCTGTTTCGTTTTACTGTCTGTCCGTCCCTCCTTACTGCTAGTTGTGGGTTTTAGTTACACTTTTGGGTATTGCCCTCAAGTGTCTCTTGTGGTTAATGCTTAAAAATGTTTTCAAATATTTTTCTATTATTCTGTTTGTGTGTGTGTGTGTTTTTTTTAAACCCCTGAGATATGCTTTTGAGAAATGACCAGATTTTTGTGTGTGTGTTTGTGTTTTTTTGCTTTTGTTCCAAACAATTATGGTTCATTAACCTTAGAGCGAGCTATAACCATTGTTTGGCTGGCCAGTACAATTCTCAATTACCCGCATCAAATTTTTTGTTATATGTTACTTTTTTGTCGTTTTCTTCGCTGGGAGACAGTGAATACTGTCTACTACTCAGATAGCTTCATATTTTCGGTGCTTTACATAAAAACTGAGTTCATTTGTGAAAACTTTAAGCAAAAACCCATAATTTTGGGTTTTTAAGAAATGCCCCGGCCGAACTTAGAGTGCTTTTACTTTGATAAATATCACATATTGTTTTAGGGGTTCTTAAACAGATGCCACGTGTTGGGCGCCAAATCTATTTTTTTGTCCTACAATAGCAATCCAAGATGATGGGTTCCGAAATGAATGACCCTGCCGAAATTAGAGCTTTTTAACTAACTTTTAATTCACATAAATTACATTTTTGGGGTTTCTTAAACCGACGCCACATGTTGGGCGCCAAAATGAAATTTTTTTCATCAATTAGTTTACGGCTACTTGAATAAACGCTCTATATTGGGAGCAAAAACCACATGTTTCCAAAAAAAAAACTACAAAAATGTTTGGTTTAAGCCCCTGAAAGGACGCCACTAGTTGGGCGCCAAAAAAAGAACCCAAAAAAATAGCTACGTTTATTTTATGAAATGACGGTAAAACTGAATTAACGGAATTTTGGAAAAAAAAATTTGTGAGATTAATCAATTTGGGGGAGCGCCCCACCGAAACGGGCGTATTTCTCGATTGACACAATGTGGGTATCAAATTAAAGGTATTTGGAGGTAGTGTACGAATTTGATATACAAGTTTTGGCCCCCTTCTCTGGAAGCAGCCGAACCGCCAAAAATAACCTTAACAGGGCATGTGAGACTGAATGAATATTTTTTGTACGTAGTCTACGAAATTGATATTCAAATATCGGTAAAATATTGGACAGCTGTTCCACACTTAAACGATTTTGGTATCCAAATATGGGGTAAATGTATGGGAACTGCCCTACCCCCAAAAAATTGTAACAGGGAAAATGTGGAGCAGTTGGGATACTATGGGGCTCAAATGAAGGATCTTGGAAGTAGAATACAATTTCTCTCGAACTTAACACGCTTTTACTTGTTTCATATCCGAAGGGGGGCTCACCTTCCTCCTTATCCTAATTTTCAAAAAGGCCAGATTTTGGAGATGTATGCACCGGCTTAAGTGAAATTTTATTAGTTCTATTATGGTCCACCAACAACATGAATTTATTAAAAAAAGTTATGAGGTTAGACAAAACTGGGGGAGCGCCCCACCAAAACGGGCATCTTTATCGATTGAAACAATATGGGTATCAAATTAAAGATATTTCGAAGTAGAATGCAAATTTGATATACAAATGCTGTCTCCTGTTTCTTAGGGCAGCCGCACCCCGCAAAACCCCCATAAAGGGGCATATAGACCTATTAGGACCATATCAGGCTGAAATTAATGATCTTTGGAAGTAGATATTCATGTTTCGGGGAAGCGTTGGAGAACCTTTCCACGCAAAAAAAAAAACAGAAAGCGGATATGTGGGATAAGCTATTTGGAAGTAGAATGCAAATTTGATATACAAATTTTGTCTCCTGTTTCTTAGGGCAGCTGCACCCCCCAAAAACCCCCTTAAAGGGGCATTTAGACCTATTAGGACCATATCGGGATGAAATTAATGATCTTTGGAAGTAGACTTAGAAATCGATATTCATGTTTCGGGGAGAAACGTTGGAGAACCGTTCCAAGTAAAAAAAAAACAGAAAGCAGATATGTGGGGCGGAAGGCCGGCTCACCTTCCGTCTTATCCTTATTTTCAAAAATTCTAAATCTCGGAGATAGGTACATCGATTTAAGCGAAATTTCATTTGTACTCTCAAGGTACACCAAAAATACGAATTTGCCGAACACGTTATGAGGTCAGACAACATGGGGGAGCGCCCCACCGAAACGGGCATGTTTATCGATTGGCGCAATATGGGTATCAAATTAAAGGTATTTGGAAGTAGAGTACGAATTTGGTATCCAAATTCATAGGCCAGTATTTGGGAGCAGCCGATCAGGACCATATGGAACTGAAATGAATGATCTTTGGAAATAGACTGCGCAATTGATTTTAAAGTTTGGTTAAAAAGTCTTCTAATCAAAGACGAAACACGTCCCATAGTGGTTGGTGTGTTGCGATCTCTGGCTTTCCCTTACCATTTGCAAAGAAAATCTCCGATCATTGAGCTCGTCTCGAAAGAGGAACAAACAAATATTGTGAAATTTAATGATATTCGCACTAACAGGCAAAAAAATCTTGAAAAAAAAGTTCTTAAAAAAATGATTTCATTTTTACTTTTTATAGATCTTTTGAATTGAAAAAAATGTCTGCTACAAAAATTTGCTGGTTAAACATCAAAGTGTCTCAAAAGCCATAGGCCATGCTATTATTCTGTCATTTTGACTAGTTTATCCAAACAATCATTTTGATGGCCAATGTGTATAACTTGATGGACTGTATGATTAAAGCCCATAGACATTTGCACACACCCCAATAAAGCGAAGTTTGATGTCTCTCTATAGTTGTTGATTTTTGTTTGTTTAATTTCAGTCATAAATAAAAAAAAAATGTTTACTTTTTCTTCTTCCCATAGAGTCGACACACATATTGAATATTTTTGATAAGATAGCGAAAGTGCGGGAATATCGAAAGTGTTGGATGTTTAAAACAAAAATGAAAGGAGGCTGGGCGAAGTTTTCAACACATTTTATGGAATTTAAGCATATTTTAATGGCATTATTTTGAATTTGACGACATGGGGACATCAAAAAGAAATTTAAAAAAGTTTGGTTTGCTCGCTCTCTGTCTGTTTTGCTTTTTTTTTGTTATAAAATAAAGGGGAGTGTCTTTTCTGTGTTTCTTAATGGACAATGCTTCATTTTGAATTGCTACTTCCTTTTCTCCCCAGAAATATTTTAACACTTTGTATCATACCATTGACAGCAAGGTTGGTTACCTGTAGAAAAATATCTTAATTTCCCTCTTGCTTTCTGCAGCAGTCCCATGATGTTGATGATGATGGTGATGACTAAGCTGGCCTATTAATACAAATCCCTATCAACATCACCTCCACATCAAAAATGTCCATCATAATGGCTTATACCCCAGTGGCCATGATGACAGCCATTCATACCGCTCCCCATAAAACTAAATTAAAAGTCATTACAGTGTATTTTAACCATCTTTGTTCAATTTATTGAAGAAATTTTTCTTTTTTGTCAAACATGAATTAACACAATTACTTTGTATCGCTGTCCATTATTAAGAAATTGAGTGTGCTTAACTGAGTTCCCAATTAAAGTTAATGTAATTATGCTTAACGGCAAGTGAAAATAAGATATCAACCCACAAAAATGAGGTATCCCAAAAGAAAAATGTGCTTGTCATACTTGAGATTTTAAAACCCTGCCGAAAAGATGAAGGGTATAGAAACTTCATCTTTTCGTTTGTAACACCTATAGGTATGGGAATGTCAAGTCGTCTATCTCTCTGTTCCTCTGTCCATATCCATGTCCGTCTGTTTGTTCGTCTGTCTATCCGTTTGCCGTCTGTCTATCCGCTTGCTGTCTGTCTCTCCGTTTGCCGTCTGTCGGTCCAGCAGTCAGTCTGTCTGTCCGTTTGCCGTCTGTCGGTCCAGCGGTCAGTCTGTCTATCTGTCCGTGTTTCTGTTTGTCCGCTTGTCTATCGGAAGGTATGTCTGTACGGTCGCCTTTCCGTTCATCGTCTGTCAGAACACATATAGCTTTCAAATAAATAGAGACATCCAAATTAGCCACAAAATTACGGTTTTTTTTAATTAAAATTTTATAGTTTCTAAGTATTCTATATACCGATTTTTATTGTTCAGTGACTTCTAGTGAAATTTGATGTAGAATATTTCCTTATTTAGCAACATGCCATGTTAAGGGGGTTTTTGTGGATGCAGCTGTCCTTAGTGGCTGGAAGCAATAATTCTGTACCAAATTCGTAATCTGCTTCCAATTATCTTTAATTTGATACCCATATTGCACTAATTGATAAACATGCCCGTTCCGGTGG
The DNA here is from genome assembly GCF_963082655.1 of Stomoxys calcitrans. Classification (NCBI taxonomy): domain Eukaryota; kingdom Metazoa; phylum Arthropoda; class Insecta; order Diptera; family Muscidae; genus Stomoxys; species Stomoxys calcitrans. Next base: position 222,989,808 of record NC_081553.1, read on the forward strand.
GGCGCCCCCCCCTCCCCAAAAATTTATGAAAAATAAATTTTTGTCTTGAGCATCATTCTTCTAGAACGTGGAGTTTTAACAGAAACTGGTAGGAACACTTAAATGTGTGTTTCTGTTTCTATTGGCCCACAAATTCGTTGTGGCGATTTTTCGAGGGTGGGACAGCTCTCCAGATATTTACCCCAAATTCCTATTCTATTACCATAGTACTGGATTTGAGTCCCATATTATCCCAATAGCCCCACCTATATGCCTTGGGGTTTTTTTTTAGAGTATGGCATACTTCACCGAAATTTTAAAATCAATTGTGAACTCTACTTCTATAGATCATTTATTTCAGTTCCATATGGTCCTGATCGGCCTACACGCTCTGTTGAGGGGTTTTGTTTTGGAGGTGGTGATGCTCCCAAAGACTGGAGAATAAATCTTTATACCAAATACGAACTCAACCAAGTAAAAGCGTGTTAAATTCGGCAAAATTCTTATTCTACTTCCAAGAACCTTGATTTGAATCCCATATTATCCTGATGGCCCCTTATTTTGCCTGTAGGATTTTTTTGTGGGTGCCACAGCTCCCCATACATTCCCCAAAACAAATTCGTATTTTATTACCCAGATTCGTGACTTGAATCCCATATTATACCGATATACACTTTGCGGTATCAATTTCGAAGTCTATTTCCAAAGATCATTTATTTCAGCCCCATATGGTCCTGATCGGCCTACATGCTCTGTTGAGGGTTTTTTTTTTGTGGTGGAGCTGCTCCCAAAGACTGGAGAATAAATTTTTATACCAAATTTGAACTCTGCTTCCAAATACCTTTAATTTGATACCCATAATGCACCAATCGATAAACATGCCCGTTTCGGTGGGGCGCTCCCCCATGTTGTCTGACCTCACAAATTGTTCGGCAAATTCCTATTTTTGGTGGAATTTGCCAAATGAAGAGGACAAATGAAATTTCGCCTAAATCAATGCATCTATCTCCGAAATTTAGAGTTTTTGAAAACTAGGAAAACGGGAAGGTGAGCCCCCCTTTGGATATCAAACGAGTAAAAGCGTATTAAGTTCGAACAAAACTGTACTCTACCTCCCAGATCCTTCATTTGAGTCCCATAGTATCCCGATCGCTCCACGTTTTCTCTGTTGGAATTGTTTGAGGGGAAGGCAGCTCCCATACATTTACCCTAAATTTATGTCAATCGATAAAAACCCCCGTTTTGTTCACCAAATTTATGTATTGGGTTGCCATAAAGGAACAAAGAAAATTTCGCTAAAATCGATGCACATTTCTCTGAGATTTTGCGTTCTTGAAAATTGAGATAAGGGGGAAGGTACGACCCCCTTCGTACATTAAAAAAGTAAATGCATGTGAAGATAGACCATATTCGTACTCTACTTCTAGATCTTTCATTTGAATCCCAAAATGCCCCAAGCGCCCCTTATTTTCCCTGTGGCATTTTTTGGCGGTGGCCAGCTCCCCAGACATTTAATCCAAATTTAGATGCCAACTTCGTATTCTATTAACCAGATTCTTGTTTTGAGCCCCATATTATCCCTATGGCCCGACATATCCGCCTTGTGTTTTTTTGCGTGGAACGGCTCTCTAACACTTCACCGAAACATGAATATCGATAGTCTTAATCGGTCTATATGCCCTGTTAAGGGGGTTTTTGGAGGTGCGGCTACCCTAAGAGACAGAAGACAACATTTGTGTATCAAATTTGCATTCTACATCCAAATACCTTTAATTTGATACCCATATTGTCCCAATCGGTAAACATGCCCGTTTGGGTGGGGCGCTCCCCCAATGTTGCCTAACCTTACAACTTTTTTTGACAAATTCATGTTTTATGTTTACCACAAGAGAACAAATAAAATATAGCTCAAATTGGTGCAAAAATCTTTGAGATTTTGGCATTTTTAAATATTATGATAAGGGGAAGATACGCCCCCCTTGGGATATCAAAACAGTAAAAGCTTATTAGGTTTTGGCAAAGTTTTTCCAAGTTTATGTTCTTTTAAGTTCCTTTATTTGAGTCACATATTGTCTCGAGTTCCCGACATAACCGCTTTGGAGATTTTTGAGTTTGTGGTGGCCTTTCAATCACTTGACCCTTACTTGAATAATAAGTTTGTTACTATTCTCTGAGGCCTTTCATTTGAGTTTCATGTATGTCCGAAACTCGACTTTTGGGAGTGGGGCTGCCTTTAGAGACTGAAAACAACATTTGTATATCAAATTCGTATTCTACTTACAAATACCTTTCATTTGATATCCATATTGAGCCAATTGGTAAACATGCCCGTTTCGGTGGGGCGCTCCCCCATGATACCTAAGCTCACAACGTTTTTGACAAATTTGTATTTTGGGGATGCCATAAGAGGGCAAATAAAGTGTCGCTTATATCGTTGCACCTATTTCCGTTATCTCAAATATATTTTCTGATGGTCTGGCTAAAATTCGAATTCAACGTCAGAGTCATATGGTGACATACTAACCTAGGTATCTGGTTTATTAGAACTATTTGTAAAAAAATCTAAAATTACCAAAGTTTTTTTACCATCAATTTCTCTTAAGGCCTTTAAGGCATTTTTCTTAGAAAAAACCCTATTTTTAAGTTTTTTTTTCTTTAGAAAATCCTATTTAGTTGAAATGACAATGACATCTAACCACACAAAAAAAAAAAAAAATTATGAAATATGAGTTCAACACATCACTTGGGCACTGTCGTCACATCGACACAAATCGTATTCATAGCCACATTTTTGTTTTGTTTTTTTTTTTTTTTGCTTTGCTTTAGTAAATCCGGTTCTTCAAATGCTCCATAAAACATTAACCCTAATCTCAAACAAACAAAAAAAAAAAACTCACACAAAAAAAAACTCAAGAGACCACAAAGCAAAAGCAGCAAAAAATTAAATAACAACAAATACCAAAAAATCCCTACCTCTACACCGCCACATCACATCAAAGATGGGTGATGTATAGAGTAAAGGGACATGTTTTGGTTTTTCTGGGTAATATATGCATCAGATTTTGTTTGACAAGTCATTTGTAAGAAGGTGGGGTGCTTGGAAAGAGGCAAATGAAGAAAATTTCATTGTGGTAAGACAGCGCAGACAATAAAATCTTGATTTTGTAGGTTGGTTTGGAAGCAAACATAGGCTATATAATTTTTTGATATCGGGAGGGGGCGGCCCCTTACCCTTACCTCAAAATTACTACCCAAAAATAAAAGTGGCCCAATCGGGACAATATGGAATTCAAATAAAGGGGTTTTAAGAGTAGAGTACTAATATCATAATAAAAATTGGGTCCAAGTACTTGGGGGGCCGCCCCAGCCCCAAAAACCACTTAAATTTGGTTTATTTGACGATCATGACAAAATGGGACTCAAATGAAAGGTATTCGGGAGTAGATTACGAATATGGTCAGGAAGTAGGAATAGGCTTTATAATTAATTGATAACGGAAGGGGGCGGACCCTCCCCCATTACCCCAAAAACACCACCCAAAATCAAAAATGGACCGATAAGGACAATATGGGTATCGAATGAAAAGTATGCGGGAGTATATAACGAATCTGGCATGCAAATTCATGTCGAAATATGCCTCAAAGACCCCCTAGAGTGTATATATTCTTGAAATTTTCACAGATTGTGTAGGTTGGTTTGGAAGCAAACATAGGCTACATAATTTTTTGATATCGGAAGGGGGGCGGACCCTTCCCCTTACCACAAAAGGACCACCCAAAAATAAAAGTGGACCGATCGGGACAAAATGGGATTCAAATGAAGGGATTTTAAGAGTAGAGTACGAATTTCATAATAAAAGTTGGGTCCAAGTACCTGAGGGGCCGCCCCAGACCCAAAAACCCCTTAAAATTGTTTTATTTGACGATCATGACAATATGGGATTCAAATGAAAGGTATTCGGGAGTAGATTACGAATATGGTCAGGAAGTAGGAATAGGCTTTATAATTAATTGATAACGGAAGGGGGAGCGGACCCTCCCCCATTACCCCAAAAACACCACCCAAAATCAAAGGTGGACCGATAAGGACAATATGGGTATCGAATAAAGAGTATGCGGGAGTATATAACGAATCTGGCATACAAATTCCTGTCGAACTATAGGGGGTCACCCCACCCCTACAAAAATGCCCAAAATGGGCACATTAGCCAATCACGGATATATGGGACTCGGTTTGTTTGTTTAGTATAGACTGAAAAACGGCAGAACCTCGTAGGCTCGTCTGGAAGGAAACATAGGCTATATACTTTTTCGGTATCGGAAGGGGGACGGAACCTCCCCCTTATGCCAAAAACCCAACCCAAAATCAAAAGTGGACCGATCGGGACAATATAGGTATCAAATGAAAGGTATTGGGGAGTAGAATACGGATATGGTATTAAAATTTGAGTCTAAGTAACCAAACCCCAAGTACCAAGCGGGCCCTCACCCAAAACCTCAAAACAGATATATTCGAAGTTCATGTCAATATGGGACTCAAATTAAAAGTATTAGACTGTTGATTACAAATATGGCATAAAACATTAGGTCCAAGTGATGGGAGGTCGCCCACCCCCAAATGGGCTTATTAGCCGACCATGGCTATATAGGATTCAAGTGAAACGTATTAGGAAATAGATTGAGAATATGACATTAATATTTGCGTTAAAGTCTAGGTGGCGCTTTTCCTCCTAAAGATACATCAAATGGGGTATTTGACCCATTATGACAATATGGGACTCAAATGAAAGGTATTTGAGAGTAGAAAACGAATTCGATATCCAATTTTAGAGCCAAGTGTTTTGGGGTACGCCCTAAAGCAACCCCTAAATTTCCAATGGGAATAAAAAACGAATTTGATATCTATTTTCAGGGCAAAGTGTCGGTGGCCGCCCCAGCGTTTTGGTGCTGAACGCTCCACATGGTTCATATTTACCGGCCATGGCAATATGGGGTTCAAATTAAAGGGATTTGGAAGTGCAGCACGAATTTGATATCCATATTTGAGTCGAAATGTCTGAGGTGCCTTCGCTCCCCCCAATGAGAACATTACCACTAGGAAAAATTCTAGAGCAAATTCTCACACCTCATGAGAGCTTTCAGATTCAAATTTAAACGCAGTGATTAGGGACGTTTTTTTTATAGCCGAGTCTGAACGGCGTCTCGCAGTGCGGCCCCTCTTTGGGGGAAAATTTTTGAAACCAGAACATGATGGCATTGTAACTCGCAAATGTTGCCAACATTAAGAGGGGATAAACACCGCTTTGTCCGATATTTGCGCCAGGTTTCAAACGCGATCAGCGTCATTGGCGGCACGAATTCGATATCCACATTCAGGGCGAAGTGTCCCCACCCTAAAAAGATATTAGACAGTTAAAGAAGGCGCAGCAGAGCGGGCCCGGTTCGGTTAGTTTCCTCTTAATGTAGATCGATTGGGATTATAAATGGGCTAAATCGATCCATGTTTTGATATAGCTGCCATATAAACCGATCTTGGGTCTTGACTTCTTGAGCTTCTAGAGGGCGCAATTCTTATCTGATTTGGCTGAAATTTTGCAAGTGGGATTTGTGCTACCGACTGTGCTAAGTATGGTTCAAATCGGTTCATAACCAGATATAGCTGCCATATAAACCGATCTAGGATCTTGACTTCTTGAACCACTAGAGGGCGCAATTCTTATCTAATTTGGCTGAAATTTGGGACAGAGTGTTTTGTTATGACTTCCAACAAATATGCGGAGTAAGGCTAAAATCGATTCATAACCTGATATAGCTGCCATATAAACCAATCTTGGGTCCTGACTTCTTGAGCTTCTAGAGGGCGCAATTCTTATCCGATTGAAATGGAATTTCGCACGATGTGTTTTGTTATGATATCCAACAACTGTGCCAAGTATGGTTCAAAACGGTCCATAACCTGATATAGCTGCCATATAAACCGATCTGGTATCTTCACTTCTTAGGTCTCTAGAGGGCGCAATTCGTATCCGATTACTCAGAAATTTACAATTTTACACCATTATTGTGGTACAAGGAAGAAAGGTAGACCAATTTATAAGTGATTCTAAGAAACACTTTCTGATTCGATTTAGTTTTCATCCGATCGTCTTAAAATTTTGTACAGTCATGTTTATCTGCCTAGAGACGAAGCCTATTAAAATTGGAAAAAATCGGTTCAGATTTGGATGTAGTTCCCGTCCGATTTTCAATAATAATGCAATAAAATGGTCATTTGTTAACCGATTGCTACGAATTTTAGCAGGAATGATTTTCTCTTGACCCCCGACATTACTGGTGTTTTTCATGAAAATCGGTTCAGATTTGGATATAGCTCCCATATCTATGTTCGTCCGATTTTGAAAAATATTGCAATAAAGTGCTTTTTTATTAACCGATTCTCTTGTAATTTGACAGGATGAATTCTCCGATGACTCTCGACATTACTGGTGAATTTCACAGAAATCGGTTCAGATTTAGATATAGCTGTCATATATGTATATCGCCTGATTTTCACTTTTAGATCCACTGCCAGTGCATTTATTGACCAACCTTGCCAAAATTCTGTACAACGCCTTCCTCGACATCTGCCACAATATCGGAGAAGTTTGCTCCAAATCGGTTCAGATTTAGATATAGCTCCCATATATATGTTCGTGCGATTTTGAGAAATATTGCAATAAAATGGTCATTTGTTAACTGATTATCTCGAAATTTGGCAGGAAGAATTTTTTTTGACTCCCGACATTATTGGCGAATTTCAAGGAAATCGGTTCAGATTTCGATATAGCTCTCATATATATGTAACGCCCGATTTTCACTTCCAGAGCCACTGCCAGCATATTTATTGACCAATCTTGCCAAAATTTTAAACAACGCTTTCCTCTACGACTATTACAGTATTTGAGAAGTTTGCTCTAAATCGCTTCAGATTTTGATATAGCTCCCTTATATATGTTCGTCCGATTTTGAGAAATATTGCCATAAAGTGCTCATTTATTAACCGATTCTCTTGTAATTTGACAGGATGGATCCTCCGATGACTCTCGACATTAATGTTGAATTTCATAGAAATCGGTTCAGATTTAGATATAGCTGTCATATATCTATATCGCCCGATTTTCACTCCAAGAGCCACTGCAAGCGCATTTATTGACCAATCTTGCCAAAATTTTACACAACGCTTTCCTCGACGTCTGCCACAATATCAGAGAAGTTTGCTCGAAATCGGTTCAGATTTAGATATAGCTCCCATATATATGTTCGTGCGATTTTGAGAAATATTGCAACAAAATGGTCATTTGTTAACCGATTCTCTCGAAATTTGGCTGAAGGGATTTTTTTATGATTCTCGATATTACTGGTAAATTTCATATAAATCGGTTCAGATTTAGATATAGCTGCTGTATATGTATATCCCCCGATTTTCATTTCTAGAGCCATTGCCAGTGCATTTTTTGACCAAACTTGCCAAAATTTTGCACAACGCTTTCCTCGACGTCCGCCACAATATCGGAGAAGTTTGCTCGAAATCGGTTCAGATTTAGATATAGCTCCTATATACATCTTCGTCAGATTTTGGGTAATTTGCAATTATGTCCCCATTTGTCAACCGGAGTTATTACAGTTTGAACATATTGGCTTGAAATTTGATACGGATTGTTTACTAACTTATCTGAAAATATCCGCCGAGGTCCATTAAAATTGGTCTCGAATTGGATATATTGGGTTGCCCAAAAAGTAATTGCGGATTTTTCATATAGTCGGCGTTGACAAAATATTTTCACAGCTTTTGACTCTGTAATTGCATTCTTTCTTCTGTCAGTTATCAGCTGTTACTTTTAGCTTGCTTTAGAAAAAAAGTGTAAAAAAGTATATTTGATTAAAGTTCATTCTAAGTTTTATTAAAAATGCATTTACTTTCTTTTAAAAAATCCGCAATTACTTTTTGGGCAACCTAGCTCCCACATTGTACTTATAGGGTAGGTGTAAGGTGTTATACAGTCGGCACCGCCCAACTTAAGCCCTTCCTTACTGTTTATCCATTATTCTTTGTTTGCTTAAAAGGAAATACCGCGCATAGATCTCGACAAATACGATCCATGGTGAAGGGTATGTCAGATTCGGCCCCGCCCGAACTCTGAACTCTTTTACTTTGTGCAAACTTTTTACACCATGCCAAGTAAAATCTAAATTGGATTACATTCCTGTACAAATACCATAACAAACCGATCTTACAATTTGCCTTCCTGACCACCTATAGTTTAAAATTTGTGCCCAGTATCGCTACATTTGACATGGGGACTTCTGTTGTAGGAACTCCAACTATGCTTTTTAAGCCTTTCTGCCTTAAGGAAGACATTAAGCACAGAGTTTAGCAAACGCAATCCATGGTGGAGAGTATCTATGATTCGGTCCGGTTTGTATTGTTGTTTGGTTGTTCCATGTATCTTTGTTTTCTGTCCAAAAATTCCATATACCATGTGCCTAAAAAGCCATGCAAATAATGTTCGCCTCTAAATGTCGCTGTGAATTGGTCATAAACCCCATTTACTACACGAATAATACCAGTTGCATGAAATGCTATTCAAACAATCTCTTCATCATCATCAGCGCCATCAGCATCAGCATCATTGACGTTTTCCATGCGACTGCAAAACCAATGGCTATCAACGTCAGAGGCATGTCATTTTCGAAAAAAAAACTTAATGCTCGTTTGTAACGATTGGCTGCTTTGAACGTTATTTTATCTTTTGGCCAATATTTTTGCCTATTTAACTTAAATTCAAAAAAAAAATTTTTTTTTTTATTCAAAAAAATTTTAAGTTGCTTTCGCTTTGGAGGTGGCATATTTTCAGCTTCATTTTAAATTGCCTAGATTTCCAGGTTTTCCAAGGAAAGAGTTATGCAATTGCATTTGGTGTTGCCAAATTTATGGTTTTAACATTTAAAATCTCTCACACACACACACTCTCACATCTGCCTGAAGAGCCCATAAACATGGCACCCAGATTCACAATTCGGCAATTGTTTTTCATTGTGGCTATAACTCCAAAAAGACATCTCTAGGCAGTTCAATTTATTTCGTCTTCCACTTGGGGGCTTGGAGAACTGGCCACACATTTACTGCCATGAAACAACGCCAATTCTTTGTGTTGCTCTGCCTCGCTTTGTTTATAGTCAATTTCACATTGTTTGGCTTGTTGGCGGCGGCAGCTCTATACGGGCCTTTGCTGTTGATCTTTGGAAGTCTGTCTTTCTGTCTCGCTGTTGTTAGATTTCATTGTAACAAAAACCTTTCCCCTATTATTTTGTATCTTAGAAATTCGAGAAGCAAAAACCGGTTGTTGTTATTGGCTTTGTGTAAGTGACTTACAAAAAAAGTTTCCATAGCTTCTTGCTTGTATCGTTCCTAGGTATCAAAACAAAAGCCTTAAACGGAGATCACAGACAGCAACGTGGTGTGCAAAAATGGACCCAATGAAAATTTCAGTGAGGGTTTTGCCACAAATGAAATTGAGCAACTGCAAAACAATTTCACGATTAATTGGCCATGGAGCAGAATGGAGAATGAGATTAAAAATCGAAATACATAAAAAAAATATTTTGAAACATTTTAATATTTCAAAATTACCAATAAAAAAAAATAAATAAATAAAATAAAATTATATAAATTAGAATACATTAAAATAAAATAAATTAATATAAATTAGAATAAATTAAAATAATATAAAACAATTAAAATATTGGGTTGCCCAAAAAGTAATTGCGGATTTTTTAAAAGAAAGTAAATGCATTTTTTATAAAACTTAGAATGAACTTTAATCAAATATACACTTTTTACACTTTTTTTTTAAAGCAAGCTAAAAGTAACAGCTGATAACTGACAGAAGAAAGAATGCAATTACAGGGTCACAAGCTGTGAAAAAATTTGTCAACGCCGACTATATGAAAAATCCGCAATTACTTTTTGGGCAACCAATAAAATAAGAAATAAAATCACTCATACGCACCAATAGCCTAAGTATTTAAAACAATCATACGCTTCCAAGACTTTATAGTTATTATAACTCATACGTAAGTGTAGAAAATACAAGTAAAATCGCGCTAAGATCGGAGACCTACCATCATGGGTTCTGCTAAAATTTTATACAAAATAAATTAAGATATAGAGCATAATTTTATTCTACATACCACACTTCTGTCAAACCAGCAAAAATTAAACCTTCTAGGAACCGACCAAGGATGAACGAGAGTCCAGTTTACATGGGAGCTATATCTGGCTATAGACAGATTTTGGTCATACTTGGCACAGTTGTTGGAAATCATAGCGGAACCCCACATGCAGGTTATAGACCGATTCGGACGGTACTTGATACAGTTTTTGGAAGCCTTAACAGAACAATACATGTCAAATTTCAGCCAAATCGGACAAAAGTTACGGCTTTCAGAGGCTGAAGAAGTTAAATCGGGAGATCGGCTTCTAGGGCTCAAGAAGTCTGATCCGGAGATCGGTTT
>NC_081553.1:223002839-223042839 GCF_963082655.1 Stomoxys calcitrans
TGGATATAACTGTCATATAGACCGATCTCCCGATTTAAGGTTTTAGACCCATAAAAGGCGCATTTATTGTCCGATGTCGCCGGAACATATTTCGATACAGCTGCTCTGGGGCATAAGGTATGGATTTTTCCACCATTACCAATACCTATCTCCTTTGCTGCAGTTTTCTAAACCCCCTCAATTGCTTAAAATATGACAACCAAACAACATTTTTTGATGTTGTCTAGTTGTATGCCCATTCATTTTAAACAAATAGCGATTGTTTTTTTTTTTTTGTAATTTTTGTGGTGCTCAACTTAATGGCCAATAAAAATCACATGAAAATTAAAAGTGTCAGATTTTGTTTGTTAGCGAGTTCAACATTGAATGATTTGGGGGTTTCTGGTGAGCCTGTTTGCATGTGCGGGTGTGGCTATGACTAGTGGAGGTGGTCCCAAAAACCATAGAAAAAAACCGGAATAATTGTCGCTTTTGTGCATCATAAAAATAGCCTAAAATGGCCATTAAAAGTATAAAAATAAATCATATAAGGAAATGTATGCAGTATGCCTTGTGGCAACAGGCATGGTTAGCTAAGAGTTGACAGTATTGATTTTAAGATTTTTTTTTTTTTTTTTTGAAATTACCACCTTTGCGGTTTTTTGACTTTTTCATGGTAATTAGCACTGGCAAGATGGCAATAAAATAAAAAATTAAAAAATAAACTATATATTTACAATGAATTTATTTTTTTTAACAATTTTTTTGTTTACTATCATGAAATGTGTAAGAAATTTGTAACATGCTGGAAAAAAAATACAATGTTAACTAAAATTAAAATTTTTTTTTAAATAAAAAAATTTGTCTGTTTGGGTTTTTTTTTTATTGCTCTTAAAATCTCTTTGAGATTCCATTGCGGGATATTGTCCATTGTTTAAATGTATAGCAAAAAACATTTAAAGTCAGCATTAGAAGCATTTGACTGGTTTCCTTTATCGCGATTTCATTTTCAACCAGAAAAATCATCAGAAGGATATGTCAAAAGGATCAAAGTGCTTACAACCATTCTCACTAGAGTAAGTTGTAAAGCACACATCCGAATTTGAAGGGGGTTCTTCAAGTCGACTTGTTTCATAAGCGCAATAGAAATCAAATCAAATCTTACTTCCCTTATGTAAATCCAACTTATCCAACGATACTAATAGCATCAAACACAAACAAAAAAATTTATTGATATATATATTGGGTTGCCCAAAAAGTAATTGCGGATTTTTTAAAAGAAGTAAATGCATTTTTAATAAAACTTAGAATGAACTTTAATCAAATATACTTTTTTTACACTTTTTTTCTAAAGCAAGCTAAAAGTAACAGCTGATAACTGACAGAAGAAAGAATGAAATTACAGAGTCACAAGCTGTGAAAAAATTTGTCAACGCCGACTATATGAAAAACCGCAATTTCTTTTTGGGCAACCCAATACATACTAGCTGGACCGGGCTCGCTCCGCTACACTATCTTTTACTTAATATGGAGCAAAATTTTCCTTGGAATATTTACTTTCGACAATTAAAAAGCTTTTAGTGAAATACCATGCTACGAAAATAGTATTGTATATCGCTTGACCAACAGTTTAACAATATAATTGCCTTTATCTGAATCCCCCATGATCTTTATTGGTTAACGAATTTAAGTGTGGATGTAAGGTGTACTCCATTCTTAAAATACTTTATTTCAGCCCGATATTCTCATGATGTCTGATTTAGGTGTGTTTTCGGGGTGAGGTCGTCCCCCAAACACTTGGCCCTGAAAAAATATCAGCATCGTGCTCTTCTCTCAAGTACCATTTATTTAAATCCCATATTGTCATTGGCTTAAGAGGAGTTTACAGGATGAGGCGTCCCCAAAACTCATGTCCTCAAAATAGGTTATCAAATTCGTTTTCTAATCTCAAATACCTTTCATTTGAGCCACATATTGGCATGGTCGAAAAATGTTTATCCTTTGGGGGGTGTTTTGTGGTGGGGGTGATGCCCTAAATACATGGTCCTACATATGGATATAAAATTCGTATTCTACTCCCAAATACCTTTATTTGAGCCCATATTGCGAGGGATACTAAAAAATTGCTGTTTGTGGGGTATTTTGGGAAAGGGTGGACCCCCAGAATATTGGTTCCGAATGTGGCTATCAATTCTTGCTCTACCCCCCAATACCTTTCATTTAAGACCCACATTGCCATGGTAGGTAATTATGCCCGATTTAGGCGTGTTTTGGGGAGTGGGGTGGTTCCCCAAATTCTAAGCCCTGAAAATATATCAGCAACGTGCTCTATTCTCATATATCTATATATCATTTATTTGAACCCCATATTGCCACTGCCCTCAACATTGTATATTAAATTCGTTTTCTAATCTCATCTAAACTCCTTATTGCAAAAGTCATCAAATATGTCCGGTTCGGGGTATTGGCCCTAAAAACTATAAATATTTAGTTCCACTCTCATTAAGACCCAAATTGTCTTGGTGAGCAAATACGTCCTATTTGGGGGTTGTTATGGTGGTGGAACGTCCCCTAAACAGTTGGCCCCTAATGTTGATATCAGATCCGTGGTCTACTCCCAAATATCTTTAATTTGAGCCACATATTTCCATAGTCGGCAAACATTAACGGCTTGGGGGGTGTTTTGGGTGATGGGCGGCCACTCAGTGAGTTGGCCTTGAAAATTTATATCGGATTCGTGTTCCACTTTAAAAACCCTCTTATTTGAGCCAAATATTGCAAAAGTCAGCAAATACTCCCTATTTGGGTGGTGTTGTGCGGGTAGACACTTTTCCCAAATATTGATATCAAATTCGTGCTTTACTCCCAAAGACCTTTCATTTGAGTCCCATATTGCAATGGTCGTAAATTTGTCACCTTGGGGGATGTTTTTGGTGAGAGGCGGCCCCTCAAACACTTGGTCCCATATTTGGATATCAAATTCTAAAAATCCGCAATTACTTTTTGGGCAACCCAATACATTTAAATAACTTTTATTTAAGACCCATATTCCCATGGTGACTAAATTCTACTCCCAAATACCTTTCATTTGAGTCCCATATTGCCATGATCGGTATATGTCCGATTTAGGGGTGTTTTGGGGGTTGGGTGGTGTTGTGGGGGTTGGGTGGTGTTGTGGGGGTGTGGTGGCCCCATAGACACTTTTACCAAATATTGATATCAAATTCGTGCTTTACTCCCAAAGACCTTTCATTTGAGTCCCATATTGCTAGGGCCGTAAATGTGTCTTCTTTGGGGGATGTTCTCTGGGATGGGCGGCCCCCCGAACACTTGGTCCCATATTTCGATATCAGATTGGTATTCTGCATTCAAATACCTTTTATTTAAGCCCCATATTCCCATGGTCAATAAATAAGTCCTGTTTGGGGGGTGTTTTGGGGAAGGGGTGGACCCCCAGAAACGTGGTCCCACATTTGCATATCAGATTCGTATTCTACTAGCAAATACCTTTCATTTGAGTCCCATATTGCCATGAGCGGTAAATATGCCCGATTTAGGGGTGTTTTGGGGGTTGGGGTGGTCCCCCTAGCACTTGGCCCGACAATTGGATATCAGATACATTTTCTACTCTTAAATACCTTTCATTTGAGTCCCATATTGTCGTGATTGGTGTATATATATATTTGGTAGTTTCTGGGGTGGGCGCCCCCCCTAGGTACCCCATCCGAAATTTGTATACCAAAATTTTGTTTGTAGGTTACTATGAGAAAGCACAAAAAATTTCGCTTAAATCGCAACACCCATCTCCGAGATCTTTGAAAATTTGGGTAAGGGGGAGCGTCCGCCCCCCCCCTTCAGATATCAAAAAATGTAGTACCCTATTTTCACCACGGGGTCATTATGCACCTCTGTGAAAATTTCAAGAAAATCGGTTCAGCCGTTTTTGAGTCTATAAGGAACACACAAACATACAAACAAACCTACAAACAAACACAAATTGATTTTTGTGTTGTGTTGCCCAAAAAGTAATTGCGGATTTTTCATATAGTCGGTGTTGACAATTCTTCTGTCAGTTATCAGCTGTTACTTTTAGCTTGCTTTAGAAAAAAGTGTAAAAAAGTATATTTGATTAAAGTTCATTCTAAGTTTTATTAAAAATGCATTTACTTTCTTTTAAAAAATCCGCAATTACTTTATGGGCAACCCAATATATAAGATACCTATAGATTTGCTTTCTATATCTTATTTATCATTTTTTTTTACTTCTTTTTCAGGTAAGAAATACTACTGGCCAACAAATCCCAGGTATCTTATACAACTTTGGGGGTAAGTTGTTGCTCTGCACTACTGCTTTAGTCATTTCAGAAAATTATACAACAAAACTCTGATAACCATCTATGGTTTTTAAAGACATACAAAAAAAAAAAATTCAATTCCATAGTTTGTCATGTCATGAACCTTGGTAAGACTTATCAAGATTTAGACATTAAAAATCTATGATACAATGCCATCATAACATATCATAATATGTATAATGTAGCAGTAATATTTCCTTAGCTCACAGAAATACCCAAAAATCATTCAAACATTCATAATTCCAAGAATTTTTGGCTTACAACACACACACACGCACACACACACACGCACGCTCACTTGTAGTTTGATAGACATAATACTTCCTGTTGAGCAAATTGCTTAAAATATCTCAACAGAAAATCTTTTACATTTTTCCATTTTGGCAAAAAAAAATATCAAAGCTGATTTTTGTGCTTGTTGTTGTTGGTTTATTTAACAACAAGCAACAGGGAGAGAGAGAGAGAGATTAATCTGTAATCTCTCAAAGAAACTTCTGTTTCAGATTGTGATCCAACAGAAATGAAATACCCAAGCCTTAAGCCCTTTTAAATGTCGTTTTTTTTTCTTTAAACACATGTCATAAAAATAAGACCTCAAACTATCAAAAACAAAAAAAAAACCGAAACGAATCACATCAGAAGAAGTTATTTAGCCAACAGAAAAGCTCTTTAATGACATATAATTGGGTTTTAGTTGTGGTTTATGGTATTTTAAATGAGCCGCTCTTTCTGTTTTTGTAGTTGAAGAGATGGTACAACAACACCCAAACATAAATCTTCTCATTAAAGTGTCGGCTCAAATAAATCTGCAGCTTTAAATTGGTGTTGGATTTTCTATGAGTGTGTGTGTGTGTGTTTCTGTGTGTATGTGGTGTAAAAAAGTAATTAATAATATTTATTTAGTTTTAAATTTGTTTTTATGTGTTTTTGGGCCTGCCAAGCCACCAAAATTGTGTGCGGAAGATGACCCCTTCCTTGGTTGGCATTTCGTTTTATAGACATATTTCGTTTAAATTGTCTATAAAATATGACTTTCAACTCTGGGGGTATAGAAAAAAAGGGTTAGATGTTGGTTACCTTATGGTTTTTACAACATTATTAGTTGAAAATTAGAGCAGGAAAAACAATCCAAAATTGTTTAATATCTGACAGTGGGTGGAGTTTAGTTTGTAACGCATTTTTTAACCATGTGTAGGTGAGGCTATATCGGTCCATGTGTTGATATAGCTGCCATAAAAACCGATCTTAGATCTTGACTTCTTGACTTTGATTTGGCAGAAAATTGGCATGAGGTGTTTTGTTATGACTTTCAACAACTGCGCTAAGTATGATTCACATCGGTCTATAACCTGTTATGGCAATCATATAAACCGATCTTGGATCTTGACATCTTAAGCCTCTAGACAGTGCCATTCTTATTCGATTTGGCTGAAACTTAGCATGAAGTGTTTTCTTTTGACTTGCAAAAACTGTGATAAATATGATGGCAATCAGCACATAACCCGATAGAGCTGCCATATAAACCCATCTATTATCTTGACTTCTTAAGCCGCTAGAGGGCGCAATTGTTTTCCGATTTGGCTGAAATTTTGTACACCGTTTTATACACCACCTTAATCGATCTATAGCCTGACACAGCTCCAATGGTATAACGATTGTTATCCTCTAGTCGAAAATTTATTTTTTTTATTTTTATTAATTTTTGTGAAATTTTTAATTCTCGTAAAAATTTGAATTTTGTAAAAATTCAAATTATTGTAAAAATTTGAATTTTTGTAAAGATTAGAATTATCGTAAAAATTTGAATTTTTGTAAAAATTTGAATTTTTGTAAAAATTTGAATTTTAAAAAAAAATTAATATTTGTAAAAATTTGAATTTTTGTAAAAATTTAAATTTTTGTAAAAATTTTAATTTTTGTAAAAATTTTAATTTTTGTAAAAATTTAAATTTCTATAAAAATTTTAATTTTTGTAAAAATTTTAATTTTTGTAATAATTTTAATTTTTGTAAAAATTATAATTTTTGTAAAAATTTTAATTTTTGTAAAAATTTTAATTTTTGTAAAAATTTTAGTTTTTGTAAAAATTTTATTTTTTTTGTAAAAATTTGAATTTTTGTAAAAATTTTAATTTTTGTAAAAATTTTAATTTCTATGAAAATTTTAATTTTTGTAAAAATTTTAATTTTTGTGAAAATTTTAATTTCTGTAAAAATTTTAATTTCTGTGAAAATTTTAATTTCTATAAAAATTTTATTTTTGTAAAAATTTTAATTTTTGTGAAAATTTAAATTTTTGTAATAATTTTAATTTTTGTAATAATTTTAATTTTTGTAAAAATTGTAATTTTTGTAAAAATTTTAATTTTTATAAAAAATTTGAATTTTTGTAAAAATTTAAATTTTTGTAAAAATTTTAATTTTTGTAAAAATTTTAATTTTTGTAAAAATTTTAATTTTTGTAAAAATTTTAATTTTTGTAAAAATTTCCATTTTTGAAAAAATTTAATTTTTGAAAAATTTTTAATTTTTGTAGAAATTTTAATTCTCGTAAAATTTTTGAATTTTTGTGAAAATTTGAATTTTTGTAAAAATTCAAATTATTGTAAAAATTCAAATTATTGTAAAAATTTTAATTTTTGTAAAAATTTTAATTTTTGTAAAAATTTGAGGTGTCGCACTGCGGCACGCCGCTCGGACTTGGCTATAAAAAGGAGGCTCAACTTAAATCGGATTGCACTCATTGATATGTGAGTGAGAAGTTTGCCCCTGTTCCTTGGTGGAATGTTCATGGGCGAAATTTGCAATTTGCATAGTACTTCTGTTGTTTCTTTTAGGGGCTGTTGAGATTCGTAAAGTTTCTAACTACTACTGTTTTTTTTTCTTAACTCTTTTTTTTCTACTTTTGTTTGAGTTTGTGAATTTTATTCTTCAAAAATCCTTGTCATATTTAGGTTTTGTTGGGATTCCTACTGTTCCCAACTACTACTTTTTATTTTTTCCTAAAATGGGATACTTAGTGTTTTTCCCAAAGATTCTTTGCACTTTTATTTGAATTTGTTTTTCATTCAAAATCCTTGTCACTTGAAGGCACTATTGAGATTCCTACTGTTCTCAACTACTACTGTTTATTTTTTTCATAACAAATTTTTTTTTCTATTAAATGACCTATTAAAGATTTTTTTTGTAAAATTCTTTACACTTTTATTTGATTTTTTTAATTTTTTTCATTAAAAATCCTTGTCAACTCCTTCTGATAAAATTCCAACTGTTCCCAACTACTACTGTTTATTTTTTCCTAAAGAATTTTTTACCATCAAACGTACTTCTTAATGTTTTTTTCCCAAAAGATTCTTTGCACTTCTATTTGAATGTTTGTCATCAAAAATCCCTGTCGCTTTAAGTGACTGTTGAGATTCCTACTGTTCCCGACTACTACTGTTTTTCTTTAGGCTTTTTTTCATGAATTTTTTTATTGAATTTAGATTTTTTTTTTCATTAAAAGCTAATTAATCCTTGTGCTATTTTCAATTTTACTTCTATCTTCCCCCACTGTTGTTGAGCCAGCCCCTTTGCAACAAAAAGGGGTGTGTTTTTTGCCCTGCTTTGCCATAAAAGCGATACGATGTCTCTTTTTTTTTTTGCTTTATTTTGTTGGAGTGAATGATTTATTTGTAGCCTTTTAGTACAAATTGCCATTTTGTAACAAAAGGCAGCACAGCCATTTATTGACTTGAAACGAATAGACACCAAAAAAAAAAACCAAAAAGAATTGTATCATATCTATTTAGAGGGTTTTTGGCGTTGCTTTGGCGTCTATTGCGGAAGGATGGACATCAAAGCGGTGCGGAGGTAAAATTATGCTATAAAAAATCATAGATTTAGAGCCATAGTAGTAGCACAGTCAGTTTCTCTTATTTTCTGGCCATACACTCTCAACGAGCGAACCATGAATTATGGGTGCTAAAACGAAACCTTGTCCATAATGAAGTCGTTCGTTGGTTTTTTTTCGTGCTAAGGCTTTGTAAATTCAATGTTTTTGAGAAACTACGGCGTCAGCTAATATTGATACCTCTATTAAATATTTTTTGTCACTAGAAAAGAAAAATAATCTAAGGTTTTTTTTCAGTGGCCATGTAGTAAAAGATGATGACATTTTTTTTTTATAACTCATATTTCATTTGGGGGATTGTGAAATATGGGAACAATGATGACAAAAGGAAACTTAAAAAATAAGACTATTCTATGCATTTTATGATTATTTTTTCAAGAATTTTGCATACTTTCCAAAACCGCATTAAGGCTTAACAATGCTTCTGTTGTATCTTTTAGGTGCAGTTGAGATTCTTACTGTTCCCAACTACTATAGTTTTTTTTTTGTAATGTACATTTTTCCATCAACGGCCTATTAAAGGGGTTTTCTCCAAGATTCATTGAATTTTTATTTGGATTTCTTTTTCATTCAGAATCCTTGTCACTTTAAGGTACTGTTGAGATTCCAACTGGGGACCGGTGGGATTCCTACTGTTCCCAACTACTACTGTTTATTTTTTCTTTTTTCTTGACGTAATTTTTTCTATCCAATGGCCTTTTAAAGGTTTTTTACTCAAAGATTCTTTGCATTTTTATTTGGATTTCCTATTCATTCAAAATCCTTGTCACTTTAAGGTACTGTTGAGATTCCTACTGTTCCCAACTACTTATGTTTAATTTCTCTTAACGTAATTTTTTCTATCTAATGGCCTATTAAAGAGTTTTTTTCTCAAAGATTCTTTGCATTTTTATATGAATTTCCTTTTTATTTAAAATCCTTGTCACTTTAAGGTACTGTTGAGATTCCTATTGTTCCCAACTACTACTGTTTATTTTTTTTCTTAACGTAATTTTTTCTATCTAATGACCTTTTGAAGGGTTTTTAATCAAAGATTCTTTGCATTTTTATTTGGAATGCCTTTTCATTCAAAATCCTTGCATTTTTGGGGACCGGTGGGATTCCTACTGTTCCCAACTACTACTGTTTATTTTTTTTATATATTTTTCCTATATAATGGCCTATTAAAGGTTTTTTTTTTCCCAAAGATTCTTTGCATTTTTATTAGAATTGCTTGTTGTTGAGATTCCTACTGTTCCCAACTACTATTGCTTATTATTTTTTTAATATACTTTTTTCTATCTAATGGCCTATTAAAAGGTTTTTTTTTAAAATTCTTTGCCTTTTTATTTGGATTTCTTTTTCATTCAAAATTCTGATCTCTTTAAGGTACTGTTGAGATTCCTACTGTTCCCAACTACTAATGTTTATTTTTTGCTAAACGTAAATTTTTCTATTTAATGGCATATTAAAGGGTTTTTTTCTCAAAGATTCTATGCATTTTTTTGAATTTCTTTTTCATTCAAAATCCTTGTCACTTTAAGGTACTGTTGCGATTCCTACTGTTCCCAACTACTACTGTTTATTTTTTCTTAACGTAATTTTGTCTATCTTTGGCTTTTGAAATTTTTTTTTCTCAAAGATTCTTTGAATTTTTATTTGAATTTCTTTTTTATTCCAAATCCTTATCACTTTAAGGTACTGTTGAGATTCCTACTGTTCCCAACTACTACTGTTTATTTTTTTAATTCTTATTTTAACGTAATTTTTTCTATTTAATGGCCTTTTAAAGGTTTTTTCTCAAAGATTTTTTACATTTTTATTTGGATTTCCTTTTCATTCAAAATCCTTGCCACTTTAAGGGACTGTTGATATTCCTACTGTTCCCAACTACTGCTGTTTATTTTTCTTTTCTTAACAAAATTTTTTCTATCTAATGGCCTTTAAAGGATTTTTTTCTCAAAGATTCTTTGCCTTTTTATTTGGATTTCCTTTTAATTCCAAATCCTTGTCACTTTAAGGTGCTGTTGAGATTCCTACTGTTCCCAACTACTACTTTTTTATTATTTTCTTAACATACTTTGTTCTTTCGAATATCCTATTAAAGGTCTTTTGTCAAAGATTCTTTACTTTTTTATTTAATTTTTATTCATCAAAGCTCCCTAGCACTTTAAGATTCTGTTGAGATTCCTACAGTTCCCAACTACTAAACATTTTAAAAATTTAAGACAAATCTGTTTAATCACTAATTGTGACGTTTTCCCAAGTGTACTCTTTCTTTAAGTTTTTTTTCTTTCTTTTTTTCTTCAAACCACCGACAATGAAATTTCCCTTTTTTCTCTATTTTTTCCCTGCATAAAGAAAATTCCCAAGCATAACATAAACCAAACACAGATCAAGTGAAAGTGTATCACTGTGACATGATAATGTCCATGTGTAGTTTTTCCACCCAGCCAGCCAGTCAGGCTGGCAAGTAACCCAGAAAGACATGCATCTCATGTAGCTCGCATATGCGCTTCCCATTAAAATATGTTGCCATCTTGCCTCAAACGAAAAAAAAAGACACAAAACCCCAGGCCTGTTTCCCAGCATTGTGTAAGAGGCTGTGTCAGTGATTTATTAAAGCAGAATTACATGCACATTGATATGTGAAACACGTAGATTTTCATTTAAGCATAAATGCCATTGATTTGAGGACATTTTATGTGTTAGCAATTTGTATGTAATTACATTGATTTTCTCTTGTCTTCAATGCATAGGGGGGTGTGGAAGAACAAATGGAACTCCCCCCTCGCTTTCTCTTAAAGGGAAGTTATTTGCTGCAATCCAAAGACCAAGACATCACGTATATGTTATAAATATTTGTTGACAATTTTTGTTGTTGTACTTTTTTGTTTTTGTCTGTCACGAAAAACTGGCCCTTGGCTTTGAGGGCGACGAGATAATAGCTTGAAATTTTATGGCTCACAAAGTGATGGAAAATTTTGTTACATTCGATTATGGCAGCATGAAATCTTATTTGATTCAGAGCAATGGAAAAGTTATATAGCTCCTGGAAGAACTGGAATGTGGGAAGAAAGGAAGTCTATATTTTTTTTTTTGAGAAAATATCTTGAAAAAAACATAGATAAAAAATTTTTGGAAAATTTCAAACAAAATTAAAAAAAAATCTTAAAAACAAAATTTTGGACAAATTTTCTATAAATTTTGAGGAAATATCTTGAAAAACATGGATAAAAAAATTTAGAAATTTATTTAAAAAAAAAAAAAAAAATTAAAAAAAAAAAATTTCTATAAAAACAAAATTTTGAAAAAAATTTTTTATAAAAAACAAAATTTTGGAAAAAATTTCCTTAAAAACAACATTTTGAGAATTTTTGTTTGTTGTTCTTTCGAGATAAGCTCAATTATCGGAGATTTTTTTTGCAATTGTAAAAGGAAAGCTAGAGATCGCCACATACATCACGTTTCGTAATTTGGTTTTGAATTGCTCATCAGTCATATTAGGTGTGAAGGCTTCAAGGGCCATACGTTGCTATGTTGTACTTATACGGAAAGTAATACGAAAACGCCTCTATGATATAAATTCCACATTAACCACGCTCAACAATCCTGTCCTATTTTCCCAATGCATGGGTTTTTGTGTAATAGCAGTTTTTTTTTTCATCTACACAATTACACTATTCCCATGGTATACACATGATTCGGTGCATCTGTTGGAAGTAGTATTGATGGCTTCGAACGCTAGACATACATACTAAGTAAAAACGTGCTAAGTTCAGCCGGGCCCGAATCTTGGGAACCCACCATCATGGATTCTGGTAAAATATGGGAGCTATATCTGGTTATAGACCGATTTGGACCGTACTTAACACGGTTGTCGGAAGTCATAACAGAACACTTTATGCAAAATTTCAGCCAAATGGGACAAAAATTCCGGCTTGTTAGGGCTCAAGAAATCAAATTGGGAGATCGGTTTATATGGGAGCTATATCAGGTTATATACCGATTTGGAAGTAATAACGGAACACTATGTGCAAAATTTCAGCCCAATCAGATGAAAATTGATTGGTTTCCAGGGGCTCAAGAAGTCAAATCGGGAGATCGGTTTATACGGGAGCTATATCAGGTAATAGACGGAATTGGACCGTAGTTGGGGCGATAGTTGGAAGAACACTATGTGCAAAATTTCAGGCAAATCGGATGAAATTTGAGGCTTCCGGGGGCTCAAGAAGTGAAATCGGGAGATCGGTTTATATGGGAGCTATACCGGGTTATATACCGATTTAGGCCGTACTTGGAATAGTTATTTGAAGTCATAACACAATACTATGTGCAAAATTTCAGCCAAATTGGACATAAACTGCGGCTACCAGGGGCTCAAGAAGTTAAATCGGGAGATCGGTTTATATGGGAGCTATATCAGGTAATAGCCCGATTTGGACCATACTTAGAGCGATAGTTGGAAATTATAACAGAACACTATATGCAAAATTTCAGCCAAATCGGATGGAAATTGAGGCTTCCAAGGGCTCAAGAAGTCAAATCGGGAGGTCGGTTTATACGGGAGCTATATCAGGTAATAGACGGATTTGGACCGTACTTGGCGCCATAGTTGGAAGTCACAACAGAACACTATATGCAAAATTTCAGCCAAATCGGATAGAAATTGAGGCTTCCAAGGGCTCAAGAAGTCAAATCGGGAAATCGCTTTATATGGGAGCTATATCCAAATCTGAACCGATATGGCCCATTTGCAATCCTCAACGACCTACACCAATATTAAGTATCTATGCAAAATTTGAAGCGGCTAGCTTTACGCGTTCAACCGCTATCGTGATTTCAACAGACGGACGGACGGACATGGCTAGATCGACTCACAATGCCGAGACGATCAAGAATATATACACTTGATGGGGTCCTAGATCAATATTTCGAGGTGTTAGACACGGAATGACTATATTAGTATAACTCCATCCTATGGTGATGGGTATAAATAGCAAAGTGCACTGATCAGGACAATATGGGACTCAAATGAAAGGTATTTAGTAATAGAGTACGATTTTTGTACTAAAAATTGGTTCCAAGTGACTGGGGGGGCGCCCCAATCCCAAAAGACCTTAAAATAGGTTTATTGGACGAACGATCATGACAATAAGGGGCTCGAATGAAAGGTATTCGGGAGTAGATTACGAATGAGGTCAGGATGGAAAATTAGGTTTAAAATTTGGTGACATCGAAGGGGAGCGGACCCTCCCCCGTTACCCCAAAAACCCCTCCCAAAATCAAAAGTAGACCGACCGACACAATATGGGTGTCTAATGAAAGGTATTGGTGAGTAGAATAGGGATATGGTATTAAAATTTGAGTCTATGTTCCCAGGAAGTCACCCTAACCCCAAAATTTCCCCAAACAGACATATTGGACATTCATGTCAATATGGGGCTCAAATGAAAGGTATTCGGGAGTAGATTACGAATATGGTCAGGATGGAAAATTAGGTTTAAAATTTGGTGACATCAGAAGGGAGCGGACCCTCCCCAGTTTTCCCAAAAACCCCTCCCAAAATCAAAAGTAGACCGACCGAGACAATATGGGTATCAAATGAAAGGTATTGGAGAGTAGACTACGAATATGGTATTAAAATTTGAGTCTGTGTACCCAGGAAGTCGCCCTAACCCCAAAATTCCCCCAAATAGACATATTGGGCACTCATATCAATATGGGGCTCAAATGATAGGTATGCGGGAGTAGATTACGAATATGACATACAAATTGAGGTATAAGGGCCCCACCCCCCAAAAATTGCCCCAAATGGGCATTAAACCCATATATGGGACCCTATATGGGACTCGGCTGAACCGATTTCCTTATAATTTTCACAGATTGTGTAGGTTTTTCTGAAAGGAAACATAGGCAATATATATATTTTTTTTAGATATCGGATGGAGGCGGCTCCCCCTTCTTGCAAAAACTCTACCAGAAATCAAAAGTGAGCCGATCAGGACAATATGGGTATCAAATAAAAGGTATTGGAGACTAGAAAACGAATATCATATAAAATTTTGGGTGCAAGTACCCAGCGGGCCGCCCAACCCCCAAAAACTTCTCTAAACAGATATATTCAACATTCCTATCAATATGGGACTCAAATGAAAAGTATTCGGCAGTACATTACAAATATGGCATAAAAAATTGGGTCCATGTTATGCGGGGTCGCCCCACCCCCAAATACTCCCAAATGGGCATACCAGCCGACCATAGCTATAAGGGACTCAAATGAAAGGTACGAGTATTTGGGAGTATACTACGAATATGACATTAAAATTTGCGTTTAAGTCTAGGTGGAGCTTTCCCTCCTGAAAATACGTCAGATAGGTGTATTGACCCATTATGACAATATGGGACTCTAGAAAAATGTATTTAAGAGTAGAAAACGAATTTGATATCAAATTTTGGAGTATTAGGGGATACACCCTAAAGCACCCTCTAAACTGAATTTCACTTCCGATTATGGCAATATGGAGCTCATATCAACGGTATTTGGGAGTAAAGAGCTAAGTGTTAGGGGATACGCCCTAAAGCACCCTCTAAACTGAATATCATTTCCGATTATGGCAATATGGAGCTCATATCAACGGTATTTGGGAGTAAAGAACGAATTTGATAGCTGCCCTAGCCCCAAAAACACCCTCCAAACGGTTCATATTTACCGACCATGGCAATATGGGGCTCAAATTAAAGGGATTTGGGAGCGCAGCACGAATTTGATATCCATATTTGAGTCGAAATGTCTGAGGTACCATCCATCCCCTAAAAGGCACTTCCCTTTACCCTAATTTTCAAAAACACGAGATTTCGGAGTTTGGCAAGGCGTTTCTCCCGACATTTTTTTGCACTCCTACAGTCACCAAGCACAAAACATGGTTTCTATTGTTGGAGTCGGATGCCTTGGAGGACACCCAAATCCCGGCACATGGATATATAGACCAATCACGACATTAAAGAGCTTAAAGAAAGGTGATTGACAGAAAAAAACGAATTTGATATCCAGTTGAAGAGCCATGTGTTTGAGGAGCCGCTCCACCCCAAAATACCTCCCCAATCGGATGTATTTGCCGGCCACGGTGCTATAGGTTTATAGTAAAGCTATTTAGGAGCAGAGTACGAAATTGATGCTTATTTTCGGGACAAAGACCCTGGGGTCCACCTCACCCTCAAACAGAACTTATTTACCGATCATGCCAATATGGGGCTCATAAAAAATGTATTTGAAGCTTATATTTACTTTAAGGGCCAAGTGTCTGGGTGGTCAACCCACCCTCGAAATACCCCCTAATCCGGAAATATTTACTAATACAGCAATATATTGGGTTGCCCAAAAAGTAATTGCGGATTTTTTAAAAGAAAGTAAATGCATTTTTAATAAAACTTAGAATGAACTTTAATCAAATATACTTTTTTAACCCTTTTTTTCTAAAGCAAGCTAAAAGTAACAGCTGATAACTGACACAAGAAAGAATGCAATTACAGAGTCACAAGCTGTGAAAAAATTTGTCAACGCCGACTATATGAAAAATCCGCAATTACTTTTTGGGCAACCCAATAGTAGGAACCAAGCGAGGGCATACCGAGCTAGGGCAAAACAAGTCTCTTAAAAAATCATTTAAATTTGTTAAAATACAAAGTTATATTCCAATTTATGTGCTTGAAACTTCTCCACTAATTATCAGGGTAAATTAGAAACTTCTCATCTTTTCCTCCCTTCCACCTTCAATGGCAGTGGCCATCATGGGGGCTACTTTAACCAGATCACCACTTGCTACAAGTAGAATTTAAAACAAATTTATTTTAACTATTCGCAATTAACCTTGTAATGTTTTTAATTGCCTTAACAAGACCAACTGCAAAAAAATACGAAAAAAAATTAAGCAAAACAAAGGCCAGTAGCAGGCAAAGAAACTCGAAAACTTGCCCAAGAGGGAAGAGAAGGCAAGAAGGAAAAAAAAACTAAATTTAACAAATTATAACTTTATTTTTCTGTGCTAACTAAGCCACTCTTTGTTGCCTTCATCTTTTTCGTCTCCCCATGGCCTCCTTCTTTGTCTGTTATATGGGAAACTATAGATCTGGCTGAGCCAACCAATAGTCAGCTCCAATGTGTATTGGAGTCTGTAGTAAGCGGGCGAAAATTAATGTGCAAGTACTGTTAAACTTTACATACTTAGAACAGTCATTGTAGCCATGGGGAATAATAAGTTGTAAGAGTTAATTGTTGGGGGAGAATAGCGAACAGTGCTCGCTCGATATTTATTATGTAACCGGGAAAGGTATCCCCTAAGAAAATAATACCAAAATTCAAAAAAAAAAAAAAAAATTCAACTAAAACAAAATTTTAACGCAATTTGCTATAACAAAATTTAAAAAAATTAAATTTTTTTATAGAAACAACATTTAAAAAAAATTTAAAAAAAAATAAAAAAAAAAAATTAAAAAATTATTTTTTAAAAACAAAATTTTTAAAAAAAATTTTATAAAAACAAATTGCACAACATTTAAAACCAAATTTAAATTTTGGTATTTTATTAAAATATTTTTAAAATTTTTCAATTTTTTTTGAATTTTTTTTAAATTAAAAAAGCCGACGTCAATATGACCACCACACATGTGGTGAATATTGTTTTAGAAACGAGATTTTTTTAAATTTTTTTCTAAGGTCATTTTGACAAAATTTCTTCAAAACTTAATTGCTCACAAAATTTCTATAAAAGCAATTTTTGAAACAATTTTCAAAAAAGCAAAAATATAGTTTTTAAGCAAAAATGAAATTTTTTGCGCTTCTTTAGTTTGGTCACAAAATTTCATTTTTTTTGTTGGTTTAACCAGCTTGGACCAATGTGTTTTTATTTCTTGCTTCTATTTCAAAACAAAACAACAAAAATACTTTAAAGAGGCTCAACATTTGTGGTGTGTTAAATGTATCAAGGGGCGGGCTGCAATGATTGCGATTTCGGCCTTTGCCAGGGGTCTCATCACACTGCTATGTATAGCAGTCTGAAGAGGCCCATGGCAATTTTCGCAAAAATATTTAAAATTTTTTTCTACATAATAGAACGAAAACAGGGATGAATTCTATCTTATTCTGTAGAAACAACACTTTGAAAAATGTCACTTTAAACAAAATATCCAAAAAATTGAAATTTTCTTTTAAAAATAAAAAAACATATCATTGAAAAAAATTTTTTATAAAAACACAATTTTCGCAAAATTTTCTATAAAATTTTTAAAATTTGTTTCCTTCAGGATTGGATGGAAAACGAGAGGAATTCTACCTTATCCTGTAGAAAAACAAATTTAAACAAGTAAAAAGGCTTTAAGTTCGGCCGCGTCGAACTTTGCATACCCACCACGTCGGGTATATATATAAACAAGCTTTCGTAATAATCCGGTAAAAAATGCATAATTTATGCCCCCAAAGCAACTATATCGAAATATGGATTTGGACCAAATTCGACACGTATATTGAGTGGTCTGATATGTACAGGTCATTGTTCAAGTTGGTAGAAAAAAAATTGGGGTTTTTGGTAGTCATATCCAAATATAGGCCGATCTGAATCATATACGACACGGTTGTCGAAAAGCCTAACATAAGTCACTATGTAAAGTTTAAGCGAAATCGGATTATAAATGTGGTTTTAATGGGTCCTAGACTTTAAATCAAGAAATCGGTCAGCTATATGCAAAACTGAACCGATCTGGGCCAAATTGGAGTTAGATGTCGAAGGGCATAACAGAACTCACTGTCTCCAATTTCTGCGAAATCTGACAACAAATGCGTGTTTTAAGTGCCCAAAACCTTAAATAGAGAGATCGGTCTATATGACAGCTGTATCCAAATCTGGACCGATCTAAGCCAAATTGCAGAAAGTTGTCGAAGAGCCTAACGGAGCTCAATGTTAAAAATTTTTCCGAAATCGGAAAATACATGCGCCTTTTATGTGCTTAAAACTTTAAATCGAGAGATTGGTCTATATGGCAGCTATATCCAGATCTGAACCGATCTGAGCCATATTGAAGAAGAATATTGAAGGGCTTGACACAACTCATTGGCCCAAATTTCGGTGAAATCGGACAATAAATACGCTTTTTATGGGCCCAATACCTTAAATCGAGAGATCGGTGTATATGGCAGCTAAATCGAAATCTAAACCGATCTAGGCCATATTGCAGAAATATATCGAGGGGCTTAACACAACTCACTGTCCCAAATTTCAGCGACATCGAACAATAAATAAGCTTTTTATGGGCCAAAAACCTTAAATCGAGAGATCGTTTATATGGCAGCTATATTCAAATCTGAACCGATCTGGGCCATATTGCAGAAAGATGTCGAGGGGCCTAACACAACTCACTGTCCCAAAATTTCGGTGAAATCGGACAATAAATACGCTTTTATTGGGCCCAAAACTTTAAGTCGAGAGATCGGTCTATATGGCAGCTATATCGAAATCTGGACCGATCTGGGCCATATTGGCGAAAGATGTCGAGGGGCCTAACTTAACTCACTGTCCCAAATTTCAGCGACATCGGATAATAAATGCGCCTTTTATGGCCCCAAAACCTTAAATCAAGAGGTCTGTCTATATGGCAGCTATATCCAAATCTGAACCGATCTGGGCCAAATTGAAGAAGGATATCGAATGGCCTAACAAAACTCAATGTCCCAAATTTTGGCAAAATCGGACAATAAATGGGCTTTTTGTGGGCCCAAGACTGTAAATCGATTGATCGGTCTATATGGCAGCTATATCCAAATCTGGACCGATCTGAGCCATATTGCAAAAAGATGTCGAGGGTCCTAATACAACTCACTGTCCAAAATTTTGGCAAAATCGGACAATAAATGGGCTTTTTGTGGGCCCAAAACCTTAAATCGAGAGATCGGTCTATATGACAGCTATAGCCAAATCTGAACCGATCAGGGCCAAATTGAAGAAGAATATCGACTGGCTTAACACAATTTACTGTCCCAAATTTTAGCAAAATTGGATAATAAATGTGGCTTTTATGGGTCCAAGACCCTAAATCGTCAGATCGGTCTATGTGGGGGCTATATCAAGATATAGTCCGATATAGCCCAAAATATAGCAAAGTTTCAGCTCAATATCTCTATTTTTAAAGACTGTAGCCTGATTTCAACAGACAGATGGACTTATATTTTTACGCTGATCAAGAATATATATAATTCATAGGGTCGGAAATGAATATTTCGATATGTTTGCAAATTTTGGATGGGGTACCTAGGGGGACGCCCCACCCCCAGAGCCCACCAAATATATATAAAGACCAATCACGACAATATGGGACTCAAATGAAAGGTATTTAGGATAAGAAAACGTTTTTGATATGCAATTGTCGGATCAAGTGTTTGGGGGACCACCCCAACCCCCAAAACATCCCTAAATAGGACATATTTACCGACCATGGCAATATGGGACTCAAAGGAAAGGTATTTGCGAGTAAAATACGAATCTGATATCCAAATGTTGGACCAAGTTTCTGGGGGTCCACACCTTTCCCAAAACACACTTCAAACTGGACTTAATAACTGGCCAGGCAATATGGGGCTTAAATAAAAGGTATTTAGATGAAGAACACGAATCTGATATCTACCCAAAAACACCCCCCAAAGGGGACACATTACGACCATAGCAATATGGGGCTCCAATGAAAGGTCATTGGGAGCAAAGCATGAATCTGATATCAATATTCGGGAAAAGGAGTCTATGGGATCACCTCACATCCATAATAACACCCAAATATGACGTATTTGCTGACTATTGCAATATGGGGCTCAAATAAAAGGGTATTTTAGAGCATCTATACCTAAAGTTCAAAAATGCATCCCTGTTTCTATCCTTAACCATATATTCCCACAATTTCCACCCCGCTTCTATACTGAGGATTCTTCCCTTCCGCATAGACTGTCTGCCTTCCTACTCCATGAACTTAATTAGCCATATCTTTGTGGAGCATTGCGTTGTTGACTGGATAGTCCCACCCAAGGAGGCAAGCAGTAAAGTGCAACGTTTTTCTGCCACCTATTGCTAACTATTGGCTTAAATGGTAAAAGGGTATTAAAGGCGATAAGTGCGGTTGATGTTTCTCGCTTTGCTTTGTGCCTAACTGTTTAAGTTAATTTCGAACACTATGTTGGTTTTTTTTTCCTACACAAACATGCGACAAAGAAACACGAAGTGTGTAAATTCACTTTCACGTAATTAGCTATGTTAAGAGGGAAAAGTAAACAGTTGTTCAGTGCGAGCGAGTGAGACTGACAGAGCAAGGCAATGAACGGGGGGGTAGCTAACAAGCTGTGCTGGAGACCATATAAATTGATATGAAAATGGCAATTAGACGAGCCATGGGCTATGTTGGCCAACTGGAAACGAGTTAATGCACCAATACTCTACTGCCTCTACTCTAGTACCAGTAGAACGAACAGCTTTGAAGCTGGCACATACAATGTTTAGAGGATGATATTTGCAGCAGCGCCATTAGGTCAACATGGCTGAAAGTGGGTAGTATTTGAAATATTTGGGTTTTTCGATAGACAATACACTGAAACTTATAGGTTGGAATTTTTTTTTCATTTTAGCAAAAAAAAAAAAAAATGAAAAAAAAAAAATATTTTTAATAAAAATAAAATTCAAGAATATTTTTTGTCAATATTTCGGTAATTAGATGCGTTTTGAAAATTAATACGAATCAATACAACATACCAACATCACACCTAATGTGGTTGAAAAGTCTTCTAACCAAAGACGAAACGCGTCCCATAGTGGTTGGTGTGTGTTGCTATCTTTGACTTTCCTTTTCCATTTGCATCTCCGATCATTGAGCTCTTCTCGAAGGAGAAACAAACAGAAATTGAAATTTGATGATCTCGCCCTAACACGCAAAAAACATGAAAAAATTCTCTGTGTGAATAATAAGGCAGCAGAAGCTGATGTGTTGGCGGCTGAGCCTTTAAAAAACCGTATGCTATATGAATAATAAAGCAGCAGGAGCCGATGGGTTGCCAGCTGACCTATTTAAGACCACTTGGAGCTAGAGACGATTGATAGCAATCTGTGCTATGTATGAGCGGAGAAGACACTTTAGTAGGGCGTGTGCTTAAGTTTGTTTGTAGCGATAATACATAGAAAAAAGACGAAATAATAAGGCGGTAGGAGCCTACGGGTTGCCAATTGAGCCTTTTAAGAGCGTTCCCAGCCAGAGCGAATGAAATGCTGTGTGAATAATAAGGCAGCAGGAGCCTGTGGGTTGCCAACCGAGTCTTTTAAGATCGTTCGCGGGCAGAGCGAATAAATAATAAGGCAGCAGGAGCCTATGGGTTGCCGGCGGAGCATTTTAAGACCGTTCGCAGGCACAGCGAATGAATTGCTGTGTGAATAATAAGGCAGCAGATGCTGATGGTTTGGCAGCTGAGCCTTTAAAAACAGTTTACTATGTGAATAATAAGGCAGCAGGAGCCGATGGGTTGCCTGCTGTGTGTTTTAGTTTAAATGTAGCGATAATAAAATACATAAGGCAGAATAATAAGGCTGCAGGAGCCTATGGGTTGCCAGCCGAGCTT
Organism: Stomoxys calcitrans; assembly: GCF_963082655.1. Classification (NCBI taxonomy): domain Eukaryota; kingdom Metazoa; phylum Arthropoda; class Insecta; order Diptera; family Muscidae; genus Stomoxys; species Stomoxys calcitrans. Next base: position 223,024,683 of record NC_081553.1, read on the forward strand.
TTTAAGAGCGGTCGCAGCCAGAGCGAATAATAAGGCAGCAGGAGCCTATGGGTTGCCAGCTAACCTATTTAGGACCGTTTGGAGCTAGAGACGATTGAAAGCAATCTGAACTATGTAAGAGCAAAGAAGACGTGTGCTTTAGTTTGTTTGTAGCAATAATAAAATAAATAACGCATTATAATAAGGCAGCAGGAGCCTATGGGTTGCCAGTTGAGCTTTTTAAGTTCGTACGCAGCCAGAGCGATTGAATTGCTGTGTTAATAAATAGGCAGCAGAGGCTGATGTGTTGGCAGCTGAGCCTTTAAAGCCGTTTGTTATGTGGATAATAAAGCAGGAGCCGATGGGTTGGCAGCTGATCTATTTAAGACCGTTTGGAGCTAGAGACTATTGAAAGCTGTCTAAGCTATGTACGAGCGGAGAAGACACGTTGCTAAGGCATGTGCTTCAATTTGTTTGTAGCGATAATAAAATAAATAAGGCAGAATAACAAGGCGGCAGGAGCCTAAGGGTTGCCAGCCAAGCCTTTTAAGACAGTTCGCAGCCAGTGCGAATAAATTGCTGTGTGAATAATAAGGCAGCAGGAGACTATGGGTTGCCAGCTGACCTTTGTGAATAGTGAGGTTCCGTTTGGAACTAGAGACGACTAATAGCAATCTGAGCTATGTAAGAGCAGATAAGACGTTTGCTTCAGTTTGTTTGTAGCGATAATAAAATAAATAAAACTGTATAACATGGCAGCAGGAGCCTCTGGGCTGCCAGCCGAGCCTTTTAAGACCGTTCGCAGCCAGGGCGAATAAATTGCTGTGTGAATAATAAGGCAGCGGTAGCCTATGGATTGCCAGCTAAGCTTTTAAAGACAGCTTGCGATGTGAATAATAAGGCAGCAGGAGCCGATAGGTTGCCAGCTGACCACTTACGACCGCTTGGAACTAGAGGCGATTAACAGCAATCTGAGCTATGTAAAAGCAAAGAAGACGTGTGCTTTAGTTTGTTTGTAGCGATAATAAAATAAATAAGACAGAACAATAAGGCGGCAGGAGCCTATGGGTTGCCAGCTGAGCTTTTTAGGACCGTTTGCAGCCAGAGTGAATGAATTTCTGTGAATAATAAGTCAGCAGAGGCTGATGGGTGGACAGCTGAGCCTTTTAAAACCGTTTGCTATATAAATATTAAAGCAGCAGGAGCCGATGGGCTGCCAGCTGACCTATTTGAGACCGTTTGGAGCTAGAGACGATTGATGGCAATCTGAGCTATGTACGAGGGGAGAAGACACGTTGCTTCAGTTTGTTTTTAGCTTTAATAAAATAAATAAGGATGTATAATATGGCAGCAGGAGCCTATGGGTTGCCAGCTGAGCTTTTTAAGACCGTTCGCAGCCAGAGCGAATGAATTACTGAGTAACTAATAAGGCAGCAGGAGCCCAAGGTTTGCCAGCTGAGCCTTTAAAGATGATTTGCTATGTGAATAGTAATGCAGCAGAAACCGATGGGTTGCATAATTCAGATCATTTTAAACAAAAAGTGTTCAAATATTTTAGGAAAATATTTAAGTTTAAGACAATATTTAAGTTAAGTTTTAAGACAATTTAAAAAAATTTATAAATATTTTCAAAAGATATACTTTCATTTGGAATATGTTTTTAGTTCAAATAGCAATTATGTAACATTTTTATAAAAATCTAATTTAAAAAATTTTGGAAAATTTTTTTGAAATCTAAAAAAAAAAAAAATTTTAAATAAAATCAAATTACTTTAGGTTTAATTTTCAGTTTATTTGAAGCATATTTAAAAAGAAATAAATACTACCAATTTTTAAAAAATTTAAAGATATTTTTATACAACTGTTTAAAAATCCAAGGTTTTAAAAAAAATTTTAAAAATATTGATTAATTTTTGTTCTACTTTTTCTCCATGTGTTGTTAACCTCTATAGTATGGAAATTCCTATCAACTCCTGCTATCGAATGTTTGTGTAGCCTTATTTTTTTTAAATTTTTTCTTTTATTTTGCAAATTTTCACGTGGGCCTCCCCTTGGAGGTCCAAGTATCCGTATAACTTACTTTGACTTCAACGGCATGAGAAATGTATTCAAATAAAATTTAACAGCAAAATTTGTTTGAAGGAAACTGTTGCCATTGCCGCCAACACTAGGAGTGCAGTTAGCAGCGGCAACAATAACAAAAAACACCATTTAAATGGGTCTTCAACGCTGGCAGGGTACGAGTATCACTATCAAATTGTTGTTGCTGTTGCTGTTGCTGCTGCAATCTGAAAGCAAAATAGTTTTTCTCATTTCACTGTTTGCCATGTTAGTGGGTTTTGATGTCGGTCGGTGGGTTTGCAAGGCAAAAACCGGCTTCCGCTGCCCACTTTAGTCTTGATGGCTAGTCAGCCTGAAAGTCGTTTCCCCTTGCTCTACTCCTTCTTTGAAGGCAGCATGCAAAAAACGATGTAGCCCAAGCTGAAAACAGGCCAAAGTTGCAAAATAAAAGTGAGTTTTGTTACCACAGCATGTCACTACATGCTGCGGCAAGGAGTGTGGTGGGATGGTGTTTGGGGGGTAAATTGCGGCTGGTCTGATGCTGAGATATGTATGTTGGGGTTTGGCCGAGATTGTTCCAGCCAATCGAAATGATAGCAACAGCTGTATAGTTGTAGTTGGTATTTTTTTTTTCATTATTGTTGCTTGGTTTAGTTTAGTTTTGCTTAGCTTACTTAGCCAGGGTTTTTGTTTTTGCGGTCTGTAAATGATTTTCAAAATGAAAACATAAAAATTAGATTATAAAACTTTTGCATTTATGCATATAATAAATTTCAATTATTGCAACGCAGTTGTCGCTAGACTGTATAACTGTTTGGGTTGATATGAACATTCCATTTCCTTAAAAATTGCTAGACGTGAGGAAAAATAGAGGAAAATTAACCAAATATCAAATTATAGTCTTGACTTAGTTACAAAAACAAGGATTTGTAGACAGAGGTGTCATTTAAAGCAATTTTAGCCCAGACACAAACCAGGAAGATACGAAAATTAAACAAATGATGTTTTCCACATAAACCGAGTTCAGGACTAGACTTCTTGAACAGCCAGGGGGGAACTAAGCAGCTGTGCTTAGTCAACATCAACACGATGGCTTCCTATACCCCGATTTGCCAGGAATGTCTCCAACATTAGAAAGAACAGGTCCTCCGCATATGTACTAATCTTAAAGAATGGACTACAGGTTCTCGCTAAACATCCTTCTAAAGCATCCTGCAAGCTTTTCTACCACAGAAATGAATATGCCAGAGACAAAGTTCCCCACAAACTATTTCGCCTAGGTACATTTCGCCATTAAAGTATCTCGCAGACGTATTTGAAATCGAAAAATATGCCAAGGACATATTTGTAGCTCGAGCTCACACAATCCTTTACATGGAATCCAACATTTCCAGTCCTATTTTCCTCTTGAAAGCCTTAAATGCAAATTTGGCCATTAAGGAACAGGGTCAAACTTCTCACATATCAAAGAATGCTGGCCAATTCAAATTTAAGCTCAACGATAAGGGTCCACCTTTTTATAGCCGAGTCTGAACGGCAAGCAGCAGTGCGACACCTCTTTGGAAAGAGGTTTTTACTCTCGTCATAGCCCTCCCGAAATCTAATTTCGATGACCGTCTATAGCCTAGCGAAAATTAGTTAAGAATAGCTGTAGCCTGTCTGAGAATATAACAATACAGCAGGTGCCGATGGATTAAATTGTTCAGTTATTTACGACCAGACACTACGCACTGATAAGGCGTATGCATTCATTTGTTTGCACCAATAAATATAATAATAAGGCGAAAAAATAATAGCACACAGCGGTTTAAGACCAGCGGCAACAAGAGCCGACGGTTGACTTTGATGAGTTATTGTGACGAGACAAAAAATTGCATATTTGCCTACAAACATTCCATTAGGGAACTACCGAGAGACTCATCGGCTCCTGCTGCCTTGTTATTCCCACAGAAATTCTTTCGCTCTGGCTGCGAACGGTCTTAAAAGGCTCAACTGGCAACCCATAGGCTACTGCCGCCTTATCAGCTTGCCAGCTGAGCCTTTTAAGACAGTTTAGTATGTGAATAATAAGGCAGCAGGAGCCGATGAATTGCCAGATGAGCCTTTCAAGATAGTTTGCTATGTGCATAATAAGGCAGCAGTAGCTGAAGGGTTGCCAGCTAAGTTATTTAAGACTGTAGGCAGCAGCAGCCGATGGGTTGCTGTTTAAACTATGTACGATCTAGACGGGAGAAAAATTGCATATTTGCCTACATACAGTCCATTAAGGAACTGCCGATAGACTTATCGCATATGAATGGGCGGTGTCCTATTCAAGTTTGAGCTCATAGGCACGGGATCTCCATAACTGAAAAAAAAACTTCTGATGTTCTTCACAGGATTCATGTCTTATCATGCCTAGTCATAGACAGACATGCTTACCATTTCGTTATAGTGACTCATTTGGTGGATTGTTCGTACTGTTAATAATAATAGCAATAAGGCAGTAGGAGCCGAAGGGCTACCAGCTGACCTATTTAAGACCGTTTAAAGCTGCAGACGATGGAGCGGAGAATAAACATAGCTAAGACTAGTGCTTTAGTTTGTTTGTAGCTATAATACAAAAATAAGACAGAATAAAAAGGCGGTAGGTTCCAATGGGTTGCCAGCTGAGCCTTTTAAGACCGTTGGCAGCCAGAGCGAATGAATTAAGCAACTGGAGCCGATGTGTTACCAGCTGACCTATTTAAGACCGTTTGAAGACTTGTGCCTTAGTTTGTTTGTAGCGTTAATAAAAAAATAAGCCAGCGGGAGCATATGGGCTCCCAGCTGAGCCTATTGAGAACCTTTGGAGCCAGAGCGAATGAATTGCTGTGGGAATAATAAGGCGGCAGGAGCCGATGCGTTGCCAGCTGACCTATTTAGGACCGTTTGGAACTAGAGACGATTAACAGCAATCTGAGCTATGTAAGAGCAAAGAAGACGTGTGCTTTAGTTTGTTTGTAACGATAATAAAGTAAATAATGCATTATAATAAGGCAGCATGAACCTATGGGTTTCCAGCTGAGCCTTTTAAGAACGTTCGCAGCCCGAGCGAATGAATTGCTATGTGAAAAATAAGGCACCAGCAGCCTATGGGTTGCCAGTTAAGCCTTTAAAGACAGTTTGCCATGTAAATAATAAGGCAGCAAGAGGCGATGGGTTGCCGGCAGACCTATTTAGGACCGTTTGAAATTAGAGACGGTTAATAGCAATCTGAGCTATGTACGAGCGTACTTTAGCTTGTTTGTAGCCATTATAAAAAAAAAAAAACAGAATAATAAGGCGACAGAAGCCTATGGGTTACCAGCTGAGCTTTTTAAGAACTTTCGCAGCCACAGCGAATGAATTTCTGTGTAACTCATCAAAGTGAGTGAATATATTGCAGTGTGTATAATAAGGCTGCTGCAGCCGATGGGTTGCCGTCTTTGCTTTTAAAGGCCGTTTGCTATATGAATAATAATGCAGCAGGAGTCGATAGGTTGACAGCTGACCTATTTGGGACCGTTTGGAGCTAGAGATGATGGATAGCAATCTGAGCTATGTACGGACGGAGAATACACGTTGCTAAGACGTATGCTTGTTGCGATTATAAAAAAAATATGACAAAATAATAAGGCGGCAGGAGCCTATGGGTTGGCAACTGAGCCTTTTAAGACCGTTCGCAGACAGAGCAAATGAATTGCAGTGTGAATAGTAAGGCACCTGGAGCCGATGTATTGCCAGCTGAGCTTTTAAAGACATCTTGCTATGTGAATAATAAGGCAGCAGGAGCCGATGGGTTGTCAGCTGACCTATTTAGGACCGTTTGGAGCTAGAGACGATACAAAGCAACCTGAGCTATGTACGGACGGAGAAGACACGTTGCTAAGACGTGTTCTTTAGCATCTTTGTAGCGATAACATAAATATAAGACAGACCAATAAGGCGGTAGGGGCCTATGGGTTGCTAGTCGAGCTTTTTAAGACCGTTCGCTGCCAGAGCGAATGAATTGCTGTCTGAATTATAAGGCAGCAAGAGACTATGGGTTGCCAGCTGAGCTTTTAAATATAGTTTGCTATGTGAATAATAAGGCAAAAGGAGCCATTTGGAGCTAGTGGCAATTGATAGCGAGCTGAGCTATGTACGAGCAGAAAAAACGTGTGCTTTAGTTTGTTTGTATAGATAATAAAATAAATAAAGCAGCCTTTTAGGACCATTAACAGCCTGATCCAATGGATTGCTATCTGAGCTATGTGCTAGCAGACTCGAGATACTGACAAGACATATGGGTAAGCTTATTTGTTGCGATTGTCATAAGGCAGCATCAGCCCATGGATTGCCAGCCGAGCAATTACGGCCCACATTGAACAATAACCTGATATAGCTTCCAAAAAAACATATTTTGATTTGACTTTTTAAGCCTCTATAGGGCGCAAGTTTTGCTCGATGACTGTTCCTAAGGCCTTCAATAATTGAATCAATTATAGCCCAAATCAGTTCATAACCTTATATAGCTGGCACATAAACCGTTCTCCCAAATTTTGCTCTTTAGCCTGTAGAGGGCGTAATTCTAGTCGAATTTGTTTGAAGTGCTGCTCGACGACTTTTCTAGAACCCCCCAAAACCTAAACCAAGTATAACCGAAATCGGTCTACAACTTGATAAAGCTCCCTTATAAGACGATCACTCGATTTTATTTATTCGGCCTATAGATGGCGCAATTATTATCCTATTTGACTACAATTGTCAAGGTGATTTCTAGCCCAGGTCGGTCTGTAACCTGATATAGCACCCTATAACAGTGGAGAGCTCACTATCTCATGCGCCTACCATTTCCAAGAACACGGGCTTGTGATCTTGTGCATGTCAGAGAACGTTGGTATTTTTCTGATTTGCGGTATACTCATAAAAATGCGGTGTTTGTATCACTGATTTGAGTAACTATCTTATGAATACTCGAACATTCAGTTCCGTGCTTCGTATACCACCGCTTTCTAAAGGCATGGGCTTATGTTCTTGGGCATGTCATGCGGTATACTCATACAAATGCGATGTTAGTATCTTTCGCCACCGTAGGTGATGCGGTGCTATACTCAGTACACTGATTTGAGTAACAATCTTATGAATACTCGTGCGTTCAGTTTCACGCTTTGTGTTAGTATCTAATGCCACCTAAATGTATGCGGTGCTATACTCAGTACACTGATATGAGTGGCGATCGTATGAATGCTTGTACATTCAGTTTCATTCCTCGTGCACCACCGCTTTTCAAGTCCATGGGCTTATGTGCATGTCAGAGAATTTAGTGCATTTCAGAGAACTGCAATCGTAGGTATTTTTCTAATTTGCGGTATCCTCGTAAAAATGTGGTGTTAGCATCTATCGCCATCGCAATTGATGCGGTGCTATGCTCAGCACACTGATAGGAATGGCGATCATATGAATACTGGTACATTCAGTTTCATACATCGTATATTACCGTTTTTCAAGCCCATAGGCTTATGACCTCGTTTATGTCAGAGAACTGCAAGCGGTGGTATTTTTCTGATTTGCGGTGTACTCATAAAATTGGATTTTTTAGTACTATCGCTACCGCAATTATGCGGTGCTATGCTCAGCACACTGATAGGAGTGGTGATCGTATGAATCCTCGTACATTCAGTTTCATGCATGGTGTGCTACCACTTTCCAAGCCCATGAGCTTATGTTCTTGTGCATATCAGAAAACTGCAAGCGGTGGTGTTTTTCTGATTTGCGATGTATTCAGAAAAGTGTTTTTTTTTTCATACAGCATTGATGCGGTGCTATGCTCAGGACACTGATAGGAATAGCGATCGCATGAATACTCGTACATTCGGTTTTAATGCATCGTGTTCCACCGCTTTCCAAGCCCATGGGCTTATGTTATTGTGCATGTCAGAGTGCTTTAAGCGGTGGTATTTTTCTGATTTGCGGTGTACTCATAAAATTGAATTTTTTTTATACTATCGCTACCGCAATTATGCGGTGCTATGCTCAGCACATTGATAGGAATGGCTATCGTATGAGTACTGGTACATTCAGTTTCATGCATCGTGTACCACCGCTCTCCAAGCCCATGGGCTTATGTTATAGTGCATGTCAGAGTACTTCAAGCGGTGGTATTTTTCTGATTTGCGGTGTACTCATAAAAATACGTCGTTAGTATCTATGGCTAAAGCAATTGATGCGGTGTTATGCTCCGCACACTGATGTGAGTGGCGGTCGCATAAATGCCGGCACATTTTCACGCATCGTCTACCACCGTTTCTAATATCGTCTTTATCCAAGGCGGTGTTATAAGTGAATGTGAGACGCGAATGGAAACACCGCATACAACACCTTTACTCAAACCATAATTGTGGTATTGCTTTTGCAATGATGAAAAAGCCCATTTATTTAATTGAATTTCTAAATACAAATTTAAATTTTTTTTGGGGATTTTTATACCCTCCACGATAAGATGGAGGGTATACTAATTTCGTCATTCTGTTTGTAACTACTCGAAATATTCGTCTGAGACCCCATAAAGTAAAGGGTGATTTTTTTGAGGTTAGGATTTTCATGCATTAGTATTTGACAGATCACGTGGGATTTCAGACATGGTGTCAAAGAGAAAGATGCTCAGTATGCTTTGACATTTCATCATGAATAGACTTACTAACGAGCAACGCTTGCAAATTATTGAATTTTATTACCAAAATCAGTGTTCGGTTCGAAATGTGTTCAAATTTTGACAAATTTTGTTCAGCGATGAGGCTCATTTCTGGTTGAATGGCTACGTAAATAAGCAAAATTGCCGCATTTGGAGTGAAGAGCAACCAGAAGCCGTTCAAGAACTGCCCATGCATCCCGAAAAATGCACTGTTTGGTGTGGTTTGTACGCTGGTGGAATCATTGGACCGTATTTTTTCAAAGATGCTGTTGGACGCAACGTTACGGTGAATGAACACATTTCGAACCGAACACTGATTTTGGTAATAAAATTCAATGATTTGCAAGCGTTGCTCGTTAGTAAGTCTATTCATGATGAAATGTCAAAGCATACTGAGCATCTTTCTCTTTGACACCATGTCTGAAATCCCACGTGATCTGTCAAATACTAATGCATGAAAATCCTAACCTCAAAAAAATCACCCTTTATATATATTCGTGATCGTCGCGGCATTTTATGTCGATCTAGCCATGTCCGTCCGTCTGTCCGTCCGTCTGTCTGTCGAAAGCACGCTAACTTCCGAAGGAGTAAAGCTAGCCGCTTCAAATTTTGCACAAATACATCTTATTAGTGTAGGTCGGTTGGTATTGTAAATGGACCATATCGGTTCATGTTTTGATATAGCTGTCATATAAACCGATCTTGGGTCTTGACTTCTTGAGCCTCTAGAGTGCGCAATTCTTACCCGATTTGAATGAAATTTCGCACGACGTGTTTTGTTATGATATCCAACAACTGTGCCAAGTATGGTTTAAATCGGTCCATAATCTGATATAGCTGCCATATAAACCGATCTTGGGTCTTTACTTCTTGAGCCTCTAGAGTGCGCAATTCTTATCCGATTGGAATGAAATTTTGCACGACGAGTTTTGTTATGATATCCAATAACTGTGCGAAGCATGGTTCAAATCGGTCCATAACCTGATATAGCTGTCATATAAATCGATCTTGGGTCTTGACTTCTTGAGCCTCTAGAGTGCGCAATTCTAATCCGATTTGAATGCATTTTTGCTCGAAGTGTTTTGTTATGATATCAAACAACTGTGCCAAGTATGGTTCAAATCGGTTCATAACCTGATATAGCTGTCATATAAACAGATCTGGGGATTTGACTTCTTGAGCTTCTAGAGGGCGCAATTCCTATCCGATTTGGTTGAAAATTTTCATTAGGTATTTTATTCTTACTTTCAACAACTGTGTCAAATAAAGTTCAAATCGGTTCATAACCTGATATAGCTGCCATATAAACCGATCTGGGATCTTGACTTCTTGAGCCTCTAGAGGTCGCAATTGTTATCCGATTTGCCTGAAATTTTGTGCGACGGATTTCTCATGACCATCAACATACGTGTTTATTACGGTCTGAATCGGTCTATAGCCCGATACAGCTCCCATATAAATCGATCTCTCTATTTTACTTCTTGAGCCCCCAAAGGGCGCAATTCTTATTCGAATTGGCTGACATTTTATACCGGACCATATCTTGATATCGCTCTAATAGCAGAGCAAATCTTTTTTTATATCCTTTTTTGCCTAAGAAGAGATGCCGGGAGAAGAACACGACAAATGCGATCTATGGTGGAGGGTATGTAAGATTCGGCCCGGCCGAACTTAGCACGCTTTTACTTGTTCTTTTTGGGATTTTTTCATTTTTTTATGTTAAAATTAAATTGCGGTGTTGGCGTTGTTTTTGGTAAACACACAACATACCACCGCATATATAAGAGACTCACAATTGCAATAGTATGGGAGTATTTGCCCACCACTGCTCTAGAGGCCATAAATCTTACTCAAATTTATAACTAGGATAAATTTAAGCCCAAAAATGACTAATTTGCTTAAAATTTCAAACAGTTTTGCACACAAAGCTGAACTTTGTTTCACCATTTAGCTAAGAACATATAACATAAACCCCAATTCAATCTTGTTCAATATCAATTCATTTCACACATGTCCATAAATGAGATTTCAATTACCAGCCATTCTCTGGATTTCCTGTTGAAATCCAATATCAATTTACAAACAATTTTCAAAAGTTGTTTAACCCTTAGACAACACACAAGCTTTACAGCTCACTTAATCTTCAAATGAAATATTCCCCCGAGCCTTGTGACTAAATCATTTGAAATCCTTGGGTATTTGCCTAAGAATATTGTATAACGAAAGGTGTTTCGTTATTTCTTTTCCCTCCTTGATTATGCATGTATATCCCTCTTAGTCTCTCTTTCACTTTGGCACATTTTTTTTGCATATCGATTTACCATCATACATTTATTTACCAGCAATTTATCGATAGACCAATATTTACCATGTGTTTACTTCAATTTGAGGTTTTTGCTCATTCAGCCATATGCTGAAGAGGCCATCGTTGTTGCTCACCAGGTCTTGTGGTGGTCATATGCATTGTACTGTTGTGCTATTGAGAGAGGGACCACAACTGTCACAGTACTCAAAAATTTCTAGCCAACTTAACTATTTACCTTATAGAACTTTTAAGAAATTGTTTATTTATAATAGCTCTTCTACACAGAAACATGTGCATGTGAATGTGCTGGTGTTTGTGTTTGCATACATCGAAACGTATGTATGTGCGTGTGTATATTTGATAACATTTGTTTATTCTTTTGCGTTGCATTTCCTTTCGTTTGAAACTGGAAATGATTTATTCAAAAGCATATAACAATGTGCTTTATATTATGTGGGTCTCAAAAAGTGTCATATGCAATGGCATGATAGGAAATCAGTAGTCTGTCCGTCAGTCTATCGAAAGCAGGCATATTTCAAAAAGGAAACAATTAAAAGCGTGCTAAGTATGGCCGGACCGAATCTTGGCAACCCACCACCATGGATTCTGCTAAAATATGGGAGCTATATCTGGTTATAGACCGATTTAGGCCGTACTTGGCTTAGTTGTTGGGACGCATAATATAAAATTTCATAGAAAACGGGCTCAAGAAGTCAAATCGGGCGATCGGTTTATATGGGAGCTATATCATGTTCTTGACCGATTTGGACCATACTTGGACCAGTTGTTTAAAGTTATAACAGAACACAACGTGCAAAATTTCAGCTAAATCGAATGAAAACTGAGGCTTCCAGGGGCTCAAGAAGTCAAATCGGGAGATCAGTTTATATGGGAGCTATATCAGATTATAAACCGATTTGGACCGTACTCGGCACAGTTGTTGAAAGTTATAACAGAACACTGTGTGCAAAATTTCAGCCAAAACTGAGGCTTCCAGGGACTCAAGGAGTCATATCGGGAGATCGGTTAATATGGGAGCTATATCATCTTCTTGACCGATTTGGACCGTACTTGGCACAGTTGTTGGAATTCACAAATGAACACTAGGTGCAAAATTTCAGCCAAATCGGATGAAAACTGAGGCTTCCAGGGGCTCAAGAAGTCAAATCGGGAGATCGGTTTATATGGGAGCTATATCAGGTTATAGACCAATTCGGACCGTACTTAGCTCAGTTTATGGAAGTCATAACAGAACACAATTTGCGAAATTTCAGCTAAATCGGATGCAAACTGAGGCTTCCAGGGGCTCAAGAAGTCAAATGGGGAGATCGGTTTATATGGGAGCTATATCAGATTATAGACCAATTCGAACCGTACTTGGCACAGTGGGTGGAATTCATAAAAGAATACCATATGCAAAATTTCAGCTAAATCGAATGAAAACTGAGGCTTCCAGGGGCTCAAGAAGTCAAATCGGGAGATCGGTTTATATGGGAGCTATATCAGGTTAGAAACCGATTTTGACCGTACTCAGCACAGTGGGTGGAATTCATAAAAGAATACCATATGCAAAATTTCAGCTAAATCGAATGAAAACTGAGGCTTCCAGGGGCTCAAGAAGTCAAATCGGGAGATCGGTTTATATGGAAGCTATATCTGGTTATAGACTGATTCGGACCGTACTTGGCACAGTTGTTGGAATTCACAAATGAACACTAGGTGCAAAATTTCAGCCAAATCGGATGAAAAAAAGTCAAATCGGGAGATCGGATGATATGGGAGCTATATCAGGTAAACGACCGATTCAGATCGTACCTAGCTCAGTTATTGGAAGTCATAGCGCAACAAATTGCAATTGCAAATTTTGCCCATGAACATTCCACTAAGGAACAAGGGCAAACTTCTTACATATCAATGAGTGCAGTCCGATTCAGTTTTAAGCTCAATGATAAGGGGCCTCCTTTTTATAGCCAAGTCCGAACGGCGTGTCACAGTGCGACACCTCTTTGGAGAGAAGTTTTACATGGCATAGTACCTCACTCAATGTTGCCAGCATTAGGGGGGGAAAATCATTGCTGAAAATTTTTTCTGATGGTCTCGCCAAGATTCAAACGCAGGCGTTCAGCGTCATAGGCGCTCTGCGCTACGGTGGCCTCCATTGTGGCCTTGCGTCATAGCACAATACTATAACAAAAACTTCAGCCAAATCGGACAAAAATTACGGCTTCCAGCGCCTCAAGAAGTCATATCGGGAGATCGGTTAATGTGGGAGCTATATTAGGTTATAGACTGATTCGAACCGTACTTGGCTGGAAGTCATAACAAAACACTATGTGCAAAATTTCAGCCAAATCGGAAAACAATTCCGTCTTTCAGGGGCTCAAGAAGTCAAATGGGGAGATCGATTTATATGGGAGCTATATCTAAATCTGAACCGATATGGCCCATTTGCAATCCCCAATGACCTACATCAATATTAAGTATCAGTGCAAAATTTCAAGCAGCTAGCATTACGCGTCGGATCGTAATTTCGACAGACGGACGGACGGACATGGCTAGTTCGACTCAGAATGTCGAGACGATCAAGATTATATTGGGTTGCCCAAAAAGTAATTGCGGATTTTTCATATAGTCGGCGTTGACAAATTTTTTCACAGCTTGTGACTCTGTAATTGCATTCTTTCTTCTGTCAGTTATCAGCTGTTACTTTTGGCTTGCTTTAGAAAAAAAGTGTAAAAAAAGTATATTTGATTTAAGTTCGTTCTAAGTTTTATTAAAAATTCATTTACTTTCTTTTAAAAAATCCGCAATTACTTTTTGGGCAACCCAATATATACTATATGGGGTCCTAGATCAATATTTCGAGGTGTTACAAACGGAATGACTAGATTAGTATACCCCCATTCTATGGCGGAGGGTATAAAAAGCTAGCTCCTCGAAAAACTTACCAAATACTTCTTTTTGATGAAGTTCGGCTGGGAATAAAAATGGGTCAAATCGCTTTATGTAACAAAACTACCCTTTCCTTTGACAAAGAGATAAAACTATCCTTTGCTTGAAAAAAGTGTAATAAAGGTACCATTTTTCTGGAGAAAGGGTAATAAGAGTACTTTTTATTTAGGAAAAAAAGTACTAAAAGACCCTTTTTTCGAAAAAGGGTATAAAAAGCACCCTTTCCTTGCACAAAGGGTATAAAAAATGCCCTTTCCTTGCACAAAGGGCAATAAGGAATACCTTTTCCTTGCATAAAGGGCAATAAGGAATACCCTTTCCTTGCACAAAGGGCAATAAAAGTGCCCTTTCCTTTGGAAAATGCTAATAGATGCACCCTTTCCTTGGGTAAAGTGTAATAAAACTAGCCTTTCCTTAAAGAAAGGGTAATAAAAGTACCCTTTCAATGTGGAATGGGTTATACAAGTACCCTCTCTTTGGGTAAAGTGTAATAAAACTACTCTTTTCTTAGTGAAAGGTTAATAAAAGCACCCTTTCCATGGGTAAAGGGTAATAAAAGTATCCTTTCCTTGCAAAGAGGGTAATAAGAGTATGCTTTCTTTGAAGAAAGGGCAATGAAAGTGCCCTTTCCTTAGGGAAAGTCTAATAAAAGTACCCTTTCCATGAAGAAAGGGTCAATAAGGTACAATTTCTTTGGGGAAAGGGTAATAAAAGTACCCTCTCCCTGGGGATCGTTGGGATATTAAAGCTACCTTTCAGGGTGCTGAAGCTACCCTTGTCGTGGGGAAAGGGTACTAAAGCTATCCTTTCCACAAGGAAGGAGTAGGGTAATTAGAGTACCTTTCCTTTGGGCAAAGGGCAATAAAAGTACCCTCTCCATGAGGAAAGGGTAATTAGGAACCATTTCCTTCGGGAAAGCGTAGTAAAAGTACCCTCTCCCTGGGGAGCTAAAAGGTACTAATATTACCTTTCAGGGTACTAAAGCTACCCTTTCCTTGTTTAAATGGTACTTAAGCTACCCTTTCCACAAGGAAGGGGTAGGATAATAAGAGTACCTTTTCGTTGGGGAAAGGGTAATGAAAGTACCCTTTCCTTGGGGAAAGGGTAATAAAAGTACCCTCTTCATGAGGAAAGGGTAAATAAGGAACCATTTCCTTCGGGAAAGCGTAATAAAAGTACTCTCTCCTTGGGGAACTAGAGGGTACTAAAGCTACCCCTTCCTTGAGGAAAGGGTACTAAAGCTACCCCTTCCTTGAGGAAAGGGTACTAAAGCTACCCCATCCTTGAGGAAAGGGTACTAAAGCTACCCCTTCCTTCAGGAAGGGGTACTAAAGCTACCCCTTCTTTGGGAAAGGGTACTAAACCTACCCTTTCCACAAAGAAGCAACCATTTCCTTGGGGAACGGGTACTGAAACTATGCTTTCCCGGAGGAACGGGTAATAAAAGCACCCTTTTCTTGTGAAAGGGTAATAAAAATACCACTTCCTTGATACTTTTATTGCTCTTTACCTTTCCCCAGGGAAAGGCTACTTTTATTACCATAACTAAGTTATCGTTTAGTTATGGTAACGGTACTAAAGATACCTTTTAGGGTAGCAAAGTTACCCTTTTCCCAAGGAAAGGGTACTAAAGCTTCCCTTTCCTATTGGAAAGGGTACTAAAGCTACGCTTTCCTTTTGGAAAGGGTACTAAAGCTACCCTTTCCTTTTGGAAAGGGTAATAAAACTACCCTTTTCTTGTGGAAAGGGTACCAAAGCTACCCTCTCTTTGTGGAAAAGGTACAAAAGCTACCTTTTCCCTGTGGAAAGGGTACCAAAGCTACCCTTTCCTTGGGGAAAGGGTATTAAAACTACACTTTCCTTGGGAAAAGAGTTATAGAGCCACCCTTTTCTTTGGCAAAGGGGGTAATGAAACTACCCTTTTTGTTTAGGTTCTATCACACCAAAGTAACTGTCTACAAACCTCTTTCTCTGGTCACATGTATCGATTGCTGGTTATTTGCATGAATATACCACATCGTCACTCGTTCAAATTGGCTTGACTTGCACGAGTAGATTCGTTGGCCGATAGATAGGTAGGAAGGTAGGCAAAACAATGACAATGACAACAACAACAAATTAAGTGAACATAAACTGCAGCACAATAAAGTTTTTTAGTTTTTATTTTTTCTGCCAGTCTATCATTTTCAGTGTTTGTTTGTCCGTCCTAGTGTCTGTCTCTCTGAACGTCCGACAGACAGGTCGTTCATGCAACCATTTAAACGTTTTGTGTTCCATATTCACATGTCCATGATTCCGTGCGTCTGTCCTTTTATCCCAACTGCCTACTTGGCTGTGTGTGAGTGATTTGTGTGGCTGCGCATGTTAGTCATTTGAATTTAATTTATTTTAATTTTCTTATTTGATTTTCTACATTCGAAATGCAAACATATGAAATCTTTTTAAATACCATACAATTTTATTTGTAAATAGAGTTATGTGCTGGCTAAACTATGGGTATTTAGTTACTCACTTTTTGGGCATAATGTCTATAACAATTGTTGTTTGATTTGCAGTATAAATTGCATAGTTAAAAATTTTATGAAATTGTTTAATTCTAAAAATAATTGAAGTAGAATTCATTTATGAAGAATTGCTTGAGCATATAAGTCAATGAACAGTGGTTCAAAAATTCCAAAGAGGTGTGGTTG
Organism: Stomoxys calcitrans; assembly: GCF_963082655.1. Lineage (NCBI taxonomy): Eukaryota > Metazoa > Arthropoda > Insecta > Diptera > Muscidae > Stomoxys > Stomoxys calcitrans. Next base: position 223,041,343 of record NC_081553.1, read on the forward strand.
TGGTAATGGAAGGAATTCAGAAGGTACTTAGAGAGTGACAGCACGGCAGAATCTTAGTTCAGCCTGGTCGAAAAGTTTTTCTTTAGGCTTGGCTGTATAAGATTTTCTTGTCGGAAAACTTTTATGTGGCCTGGCTGGTTTTTTATGAGAAAAACTTAAATTAAGCCTGGCTGAATAGGGTTCTTTAGGGGGAAAACCTAAATTCAGCCTGGCTGAATAAGGTTTTCTAGGGGGAAGACCTTAATTCAGCCTGGCTGAATAAGGATAACTGGGGGAATAAGGTTTACTGGTGAAAAACCTTAATTCAGCCTGGCTGAATAAGGTTTACTGGGGGAAAACCTTAATTCAGCCTGGCTGAATAAGGTTTACTGGGGGAAAACCTTAATTCAGCCTGGCTGAATAAGGTTTACTGGGGGAAAACCTTAATTCAGCCTGGCTGAATAAGGTTTACTGGGGGAAAACCTTAATTCAGCCTGGCTGAATAAGGTTTACTGGGGGAAAACCTTAATTCAGCCTGGCTGAATAAGGTTTACTGGGGGAAAACCTTAATTCAGCCTGGCTGAATAAGGTTTACGGGGGAAAACCTTAATTCAGCCTGGCTGAATAAGGTTTACTGGGGGAAAACCTTAATTCAGCCTGGCTGAATAAGGTTTACTGGGGGAAAACCTCAATTCAGCCTGGCTGAATAAGATTTTCTGGAGGGTAAACTTTATTTCAGACCTAGGTATACACATAGACGTATTAGTAACATTAATTGTTTGACCTAGGTGGCGAATGATTTTTTTATTTTTTTTTGTAAGATTAACCATGCGCACTAGGGAACTGTTCGGTAGTTTTAGCTTTTTTTCAAGATTTGTGTATGTCCTAACCATTTTTAGTTCCGGAAATTCTTTCCCCCGACATTTTCTGATTTCCTAAAATGTTTTCTTCATGTTCCTTATCACTTTGGTCATTTAGTTGGACAATTGATTTTAATTTATTCGAATTGTTTCCTTTTGAAAAGCATTCTTGCCCATTTGATTTATTTTTCTCATATCTTCGATTTTTTTCCATATCTCATCTTTGAGGAAAATTCATAACAAAAGTAGCAAAAACATCAGCGAGTCAAAGCAAATCAAACGTCAAAGAAACAAGCAGAACACGTTTGATTAAATTGCCAATAAGTTTGAAGGCCGTTTCAATAAAGCAAATCATTTCTGGTGACGACGTTGATGATGACGTTGTTGTAAATAAAATTCAATCGATCGATATATACGCCGGGTATCATAAAGAGGGGGAAAAAAAGAACAGAAACAGCAACTTTGATTACTTTGGTAAATATTTTTGCTTCTCAAGGTGCTGTGCTAAAATTAAAGTGCGCATGAAACACGTGGCAATGTCTGGGGTAAAATTTAACTTACCACCCATTGCCAAAGGCCTTATACATAGACAAAGTTTGTCGATGAGTGATTAAGAGGCTAAATAAATTCGAATGTTTGATTTTGGGGAAACATTCAA